>NC_050467.1:27881519-28120495 GCF_013373865.1 Monomorium pharaonis | reverse complement strand
GACAGACTCTTATTATACAAATAAACTACTAACGACTATGCAAAGTCTAGGTATGAAGCAATATGTGGATAAACCAACGAGAGTTACCGAAAATAGTAAAACAATTATAGATCTAGTTTTTGCGAATAAAGATATAAATGTAGAAGTCAAGTACGAACCTAAGATAACGGATCATGCGTGGATAAAAGTCGTGATAAATACGAACAAGACTGTAAATAAATATAAAGAATTCAGCGGCAGGGATTATAGTAGATATAATGCGCATGAGTTTATTAAGCTAGTGGAGAGTAATTTAGAAAAAAGATATGATTTAGATATTAATGAGTTAGATATTAATGTAAAGGCAAAGAATTTAATTAATAGTATTGTAGATGCGCTAGACATCTCAGCACCTAAGAAAATTTTTAGAATACCGAAAATATGGGAAGGAAAAAATGGTATTCAAAGGAAATAGAAGAGCTAGCGACTAGAAGAGATGAGGCTTATAGAAAAGCACTGTACGATAGCACGGAACAAAACTGGCAACAATTTAAAATAGAAAGAAATGCAGTAGTTAGTTTAATTAGAACAAAGAAAAAAGAATATTATGAAAACATGATTGATCATAATAGTAACAATCCCACAACTATGTGGAAATCATTAAAAGAAATTATTAGAGGAGGACCAATAGGCGCGAAAGTCGTAGGAAAAATAGATTTTGAAATATTAGACAATAATATAGAGTGTGATATAGCTGATAAATTTAACTTATATTATATACAAAGTATTAAAGACATAATAAAATCTATAGATAAGAATTATACAACGAGCACAAATAAGAGAACTATTTATTGTATTGAAAAGATGGGAGAGCTAGAAAAATTTGAATCAATTACGACAGAACAAGTAAGAAAAATCATTAGGGAATTACCAAAAAAAAAAGGTACAGAAGAAGGAATAACTAGCAATATATTAAAAACGGTATTTTGTGTCATAGAAGAAGAATATTGTGATATAATAAATAAGTCATTGAGTGAGGGTTGTTTCTTGAAAGAGTGGAAAACATCCACGATAATTCCAATACCAAAAGTAGAGAAACCTAAGAGGGCAAGTGATTATAGACCTATTAATATATTACCAATATATGAAAAAGTATTAGAGATAATAGTTAAAAAGCAAATTGAGGTCTACCTAGAAAGTAATAATATTATAACGGAACATCAGTCGGGCTTTAGGAAAAATTACTCGTGTGAAACAGCAATTCAAACAGTTATAGATGAATGGAAATTGATTATTAGTGAGAGACAAATAGTAGGAGTTATTTTTGTAGATCTTAAACGGGCTTTTGAGACAATTGATAGAGGAAGATTACTAGAGAAATTATACCAGTATGGTATTACAGGAACAGTTCTAGAATGGTTTAGGTCGTACTTAAAAGATAGAATGCAACAAGTTCAATTTAATGATAGATGGTCTAAGATACTGACTACGGAATACGGAGTGCCACAGGGTTCGGTATTGGCCCATTGTTGTTTATAATATATATGAATGATATTGTTAACGTTTGCTCGGATGTGTGTAATATAAAAATGTTTGCGGACGATACGTTAATATATGTAACAGGTGAGAGTAGTGCGGAGATAGAGAGGAAATTGAATATTGCATTTAACGTAGTGGAGGAATGGATGAATATTAATAAATTGAAGATGAATGCGGGGAAAACAAAATATATGTTAGTTAGAGGTATAAGGAAAGAATTGAGAGGCAATACTATTGTGAGATGTTTGGATGGAAATGAGATTGAGCGCGTAGAAATAATAAAGTACTTGGGCATAATTATTGATGATAGACTTAGATTCAGCGGTCACTGTGATTACATGCTAAAGAAAATAGGGAAGAAAATAAGTTTTTTAAATAGAATAGGTAACTTTATCTCGGCTTACACTAGATGTACGATATACAAAACAATCATAGCGCCTCACTTTGAGTATTGTGCGACGCTACTAATAGATATGGGAGATACACAGTTAAGTAGGCTCCAAATAGCGCAAAATAGAGCTATGAGAGTCATATTGCAATGTGACAGACGTACCAAAGTTAAATGTATGCATCAAGCGCTGCAATTTATGACTATAAGACAAAGGCTGTATTACAATATGTGCATGTTTATTTTAAGATTTTTTATTTTAAATAATATGATGCCGGAGCATTTTGTAATAGACTTAGAATAGTAGAGGGAGAACGCGATACTAGGCAGACAGGGGATATTGTTATTGAATTTCGAAAAACAAGAAGCGCGCAAAAAAGTTTATTTTATGAGGGTGTGTTAATGTACAACGCATTACCACCCGAAGTAGTTAAACATTGTAATCGTTTAGAAATGTTTAAACGTATGCTAAAAGAGTTTGTTTTTAATGATGTAGTATAAAATTGGATATAGATGTATTGAAAAAATAGTTGAGAAAGCTAATAAAAGATAAAATCAAGCAATCAAGATCTCTCTCTCTCCTCGATCTAGAGAGAGCTCTCCTCTCTAGAGAGCTATTCCTCTCTCTATCTCTCTCTCTCTCTCTTCTCTCTTCTCTCTCTCTCTCTCTCGATCTCTCTCTCTCTCTCTCTTCTCTCTCTCTCTCCTCTCCCTCTCTCCCCTCTCCCCCTCTCCCCTCTCTCCCTCTCTCCCCTCTCCCTCTCTCCCTCTCTCTCCCTCTCCCCCCCCTCTCCCCCCTCTCCCCCCCTCTCCCTACCCCTCTCCCCCTCCCCCTCCCCCCCTAACTGAAATACTACTATCTGCATTGAGATGTTAATTAATTGAAATATTTTTCAGTCGTTCTATATTTCTTAACTTTTTTTAATTGTTAATTTATAGAAGTTAAGTCAGAAAGGTTTTTTTAAACATATTGTTTATAAAAAATAACTTAATGCAAATAGAAATATATTGTTTTTTTTAATCTGTCCGCGTCCTGGAACATGCCATACATACGGAAATGCATATAAATTGTATGGCATGTTCCAGGACATGTGTAGGTTTAAAAAAGTGTAATATGGTCTTATTTGCAATAAGTGTTCGTACCTTTTCATAAAAAATACATTGAAACGATTCTATTTATAACAAAACTAACAATAAAATAATAAGTTAATAAATGTAAAGCAGTAATTGTAAAGTTGATAATATGCGTTGCCTACGAGTACGCTAGATAATATCATGATGTGTAGGTAACAATAATACAATTCATAGCGTTATATTGTAGAAGATTCATCAATATGTGTTAAGTTGTAGAAAATTCATTACATTTGACTATAACAAAGCTTTTAATATAGTGCTAACTGAAATACTGCTCATAATCATTCTAAAATAAATTAACCACGCCAATCAAGAGACATGGTAGTGGCTCGCGCCAAGTGCAAGCGCAGCGCGAGCCCGACCGTGCTCTTTTACGCGAGTACGCGACTTGCGAGCACTTGAGATTATCGGATCTCAGAAACGGCTAAACCGATCGAGTTCTAACTAGATTCAATCGAAAGCTTGGGGTCGATTTACATTAGAAAACTGTTTTTATTTTTTCTCTACATGCCCTATGAGTGGAGGTATCGCGACGCAAAGTCCGAAATGTCAAAAATTCATTTAAGATACGTCGTCGTCGTCAACCTTGTAGGTATCTCTGCGGGCAGTGCGGGTGCCGAAAATGAGGGACGAAATTCCATCTCGCTCATCTGCTACCATGTGGCGTTCGCATCGTCACTATAGCACCATATATGGCAATGTTTAAGTCACGGGGGTTGTCATGTCACTTGTCAGTGATCGTTTGCGCTAACTCGTGTCAAGTGAGGATGACGTGTGGTGTGTTTAAGGTTGTTATTTCAAAATTGCTGTCAGTACTGATGAAAATCTATATATACTACTACAGATTTTCAATATGACAGCAATTCTGAAACAACTTCTTTGCGCTTTAATTAATTAATAATCGTGTCGATCGATGGTAGAACCTTGTCGTCGAAGGATATAGCTTCGTGCACAAAAGAAGGTTGCACGCGAGGTCGGACGCACGAGAAGCGCCGGGAGATTGTAGTCACCTTGAGATTCAAGTCCACGTCCACGCCTGGTTGTAAAGCCGGAGAGGGTATCGGATCACAAATTCATACTTTTGCGACTGCACACACTGGTGAATTTCGCATCGTCGAACACGTGGGTTATACAGAAGGTAAGAGTGTACATGTACCAGCTAAAGACCAGCATGAACCAGCTGTGCGCCCACATAATAAGTCATTTAATTAATACTGGATTTTATGCTATCATGCAGGCTCTCTTAATGAAAGGATTGGGTAGAGTGAAAATCGCTTTGAAATTAGTTACACCCTCAGTAGCGGTTACTATACTGACATTGAGACTACCGATCTCTTCCCAAATGTCTGACAAGCTGGTATGTATGTTGTTAATTATTAACATGCCAACTCTGGTCTATCACCTCAATACCTTGTCACGGGAGTGCATTTTATCGTTCATGAGGGTAAAGGAGATTAGTTTAATAAATATACTTTAGATCCCTGTTCAAAAAATCCGATAGAATCAGATAAGAAAAAGTCCTATCTAATTGAATCGTGTTTTTGGTTCGTAAATACCAGATTAGTTATCTGAAATATACGATAGGCTTTCTATATTTCTGTATCGTATTTTTCATATAGTTACTTATCGGTTTTAATCAAATTCTATCGTCATGTTTTATATAAATTAATCGTATTCTATCGTGTTTTTGGTTCGTAAATATTAGATCGGTTATCTGAAATATACGATAGGCTTTCTATATTTTTGTATCGTATTTTTCGTATAGATAACCTATCGTTTTTAATCAATTTCTATCGTCATGTTTTATATAAATTAATCGTATTCTATCGTGTTTTTGGTTCGTAAATATTAGATCGGTTATCTGAAATATACGATAGGCTTTCTATATTTCTGTATCGTATTTTTCGTATAAATTACCTATCGTTTTTAATCAATTTGTATCTAATAATATTCCATATGAATTAATCGTATTCTATCGTGTTTTTATTCGTAAATTTTGAATTATTTGAAATATATGACTTTTTATATTTCTCTATTGTGATAAATATAATAAAAACATTTTTTCTATTTCTTACTAGCTGTACCCGACCACGCGTTGCCGTGGCTCAGTAAATCGGAAACATTAGTATTCTTCGTTTTGTCTGTTCTGGGTCTACTCGGAGTAAACCCTAGCAGACCAACGCACTCTAATAGGTTAGCGTCATCAGAATCATCAACCTTAGAATCAACATTAGAGTGCATTGATCTGCTTGGGTTTGCTCCGAGTAGACCCAGACAAAACGAACAAGACTATTGAATAAGTATATAAAAACGCGCGTATTCGAAAGCATTGTGTCAAAATTTCATAGCAATCGGTGAAGAACTTTCGGAGATTTAAGATTTTGAACGAACATTTACATTTTTATTTATATAGATTTTTACATAAAAGATAAATTATCGAAAGATAAATATCAAAAAGATAAATATTGAAACTTATAAACTTATAAAAACTTATAAACTTATCTTATAAAAACTTATAAACTTATCTTATAAAAACTTATAAACTTCTTATAAAAACTTGAAAACTTAATTATATTATTTAAAAAAAATACGTTTCAAGCTATTCATTCTTATTTTCTTCATTGGAAGTATCTGTTACATCGTTGATATTTATAACATCAATTCTTTCCTCAACGGGTACTGAAATTATAAAATTATTTATATCTTTTTTATTGTACGTATTTAATATAGCATCTTAAAATTACGTATTTTAATATAGAATTGTAATAAGTAACAAAATGAAAAATTCTTTTTACTTTACGAAAATTAAATCATTAACTTATAGACTTTTAATTTATATTATATAATTAAACTAATGGTAATTGTTCAGTTTAGAAACCTATCATTAAAAATCGATAAAATTATGCTCATTCGACGCGGTTTGCACGAAATGAAAAAAAAGCAGAAAAAAGCTTCGCTCTGAACAATTACCTAAATTAATTTCAGTATTAATAGTCTATCCTTATATTTGCAACTGCCTCAATTTCATTTTAGATGCTATGTGACAAATAAAAGAACCCGTGTAACATCTAAAAAAAAATAAAGCGACCCTCAATGATCATACATCCAAATAATTTCAGTAGTCACTGAAGGACCGTGGTGAATCCAACAACTTCAAATGGTTGTCAAAAGCATGCGCTCTTTTGACTTGAAAAAATTATTGTACATTATTTAAGTATTTTGTGTTCTAATGGTTTATGTAATAAAATTTTAATTTTAACATTGTTTGAGAATTAGTGAAGTTTTCACTAGTTCTCGCCCCGTCAGGTGGCAGCATCCATCGATCACCGAGCGCATGGATCGCAAAACGCCGACAGCGCACGGTAGCGCTGGCCGTCTTTTTCTGTTACTACTTTCTAGTGCTCATGGCCCCGGCCTAGTGTGTATACGCAGCTCAGATAGAATAGTAAATCGAGTGAATCAAGTAATTGTGAGAATTCATCAAGAACTCTAGTGCTCATTTTGGTCAGCTCATCTCAGCGACGTTCGCCGAAGTAGGAAACGTAGCAGACAACTCCGGTGCATCAACAAGGACCTTCTCATCGCTCAGCACGCGCAGCGCGCGCCGGCGCCACGTGCTCAACACGGCTCACGGGCATCCTCACATTAAGGTGATAGATTAATAAAATTGACTCACGCAAGTGCTCATCAGACAGTAAGTTAGCATACAGGACTCAACGTGTATCCTAGTGTGATTAAAATGACATTCTGTGATATAGCATGACGATAGCCACAGACATCTCCGCATTTCGTGCTGTAATTTATTAGTAAAATAAATTGTATTAATATCTGACTCCACGACGCCCTTTCTCACCCTCGTGAACATCCACAGGGCATAACCGCGAGCTCACGCGAGCATTTCGCAAACAAACATATTAAAAAAAAATTTATAAAAAAATTGATAAAATGATTTTTTTTACTTTAAAAATTGTAACTTTTTAAATTTTTGATATTTTTCAAGAAAGGTTTCAAGATTATACTCTCCAGATATTATACTTTAAGAAAAATATTTGATAGTGCGTGTTTGAAAACAGTATTTATGTTGAAATTGAAATGTTGGCAAATTGCGACTACTGGAATCACCCTACCGCTTTGAGAATTACAATATATGTTAAAGTTACCGTGACCTTATGTGTTCGTTGAGGATTAAAATATAAGGATTAGCGTATTATACAAATCAATTATTTGTATTAAATTAAAAAATATAATTTATTTAAGTTAGATTATCAACACAATTATAATATCAGTCACCAAATATATTTAATATTTTATTAATAGCTAATTGAAGTTTGGAACGTTCTTGGAGCGATTATTAAAAAATTATTTGGCATACTTCTCCTTTGGTACAGAGGTCTTTCTGAGTGCCCCACACAAAATGCAAAAGAGAGGAACACGATACATCCTGCGGAAGACACCCTTATATTCAAAAAACTACCCCGAGATTACTTAAAAAATTCTGCCCTCGCTAAAAAAACGCATGTATTCGATGAGAATTTTTTATTGTGCAGCAGGTGTAGCAGCAAGGCAGACAAAGAGTCTGCGATTAGGTGCCTGCCATTGCTTATTCTCGTTCAAGCTAAGTTCCTCAAGTCTGGATTCTGCATTGATCATGAATAGACGTGAATTTGTTATTGCCCGTTTTCTTCTCCAATATAATTAATATTAGCGTCGATTTGATCAGATGCAGAATGCGTACTGCTTGTTGTGTCATAGTAAGTATCTCGTGCATCACACATTGCAATAACTTTAAAATGTTTTAAATAAGACATTACTTTTTGTCTATACTGAATATGATTGTTTTCACAAAAAGTTGGTAATAAATAAAATATATTCAACGACATATTGTTAAATATAGATGTAGAGTTTGCATAAATTAATATATAAATTTGTATAGCATACTAGATTGAAATCGTCATCAAGGAAACAAAGCACACTGCGCGTGTATTTGGCGCGTGCTTTTACCTATTTTAAAAGAGAATTTTGCATTGTATATTGATACATTAAGGAAAGATACGAAAATTTAACTTTTATGGGATTACATAAGCTTTATTTTACATTGCATCCAAGGGCGAAAACCTTTGTTACACAATAAACATCTGTACTTGGCATTTGGATCTTGCCAGTTTGTCATGTCATTAAACTTCTTTCTCAGACAAAGTTGATGTACCCAACGTCGACAAGTATTACACATCACTAATGGTATTTTGCGATCGCTGAAACAGTATTGACAAACTTCCTTCATACATCTGGATGACGTTAATAAAGTTTCGGCAATTTTAATTCGATATTGTGCAGGGTTAAAGTTTTCATCGAATGGCGAATCGCAAATTATACAGTCTATATAATATATTACATATATTCCACAGTTAAATGAATCCTTCTGAAAAGGCCTATTATCGCATGTTATTTCGCGCCATGGTTTATGACATATATTTTTACCATCTGTATCTATTAAAGAGGGTCCTTTATATAATTTTTAAATGCTATAATTGCTCGTTTCTTATCAGGACTTTCTGCAAATTTTGGATCTAAGTGCAGAATAGTATTTTTGTTTAAATCAATGACTAAAAGACACCAATGCGATGTATACAAATAAGGTATTAACATAATACCGCCAATAGGATTTGTTATATTAAACATACGCCAATGTGCACTCTTAGACATTTCATAGAAATCTCCTATCATGTAGTATGAATAATTAGTAGGAACATATATAAAATTAGCAGATATGCTATTTAATAATGTGATTACAAAACAATCAATAATTTTACCGTCAATCCATTTTGTGTTTTTTAAAGTACAAAATTCTTCTGCAATAACATTATATGTATCAAATCCTATTACTGGCGCATTTTTTATTGATCCATACTGTCCAATTGTGAATGTAGGATCTGGTGATTCCATGTAATATTCTATATCCAAAAATAACCCATTTTCAAGCGCATTTGCATGAGTTGAATTTTCGCTTAAATTAAATTCTGACAAATCTATCATATTTGTACTTTTATTTGATATAGGTGTACTTGTATGAAACTTATATTTTTTAGTTATACGTCCTAATACACGGCCTTCAAAGTGACTGTACAAAGATTTTTGTTTTTTTTTGCCACGTTTCTTCTATTAATGTGTCATTTATGTCCTGCACATTACGATGTTTAATATTACGTTTTCTGCGTTTTATAGATATGTTTAATTTTAATTCAGCGCATATTTGTTCGGTATAGTCTTTCATTTTTTTAACAAACCGTCCAACTTTTAAATTTGTTTCATCATTTAACACATTTTTTTTAACAATATTAAAAAAACCTTCGATGTTTGCATTACTTAATCTAACTGTATCAGGTGTAATCAGTTTCAAAAGTAACGCTGACCACATTGGAGCAAAAGGCATATAATGATTTGTAATATAATCTGCTATTTCCGGAGCATAATATTTATTATCTTTTATACTATTATTTTCAACATTATTTTTTAGTTCACATAGTTTTGATACGTATCTTTTAAAAAACGGAGAATCACTAAAAATTCGACCTTCAAGTTTATAATTTTCATCCAAGAAGTCAGCGTTACTTTCGAAATCTGAGTTTATATCGTGCATTTTATTCTCAAAATGTTTCAAAATATGAAATCTATTGATGTCAGTAATACTGTTGTGAGCCTCTTTCGAAGAAGATGTTAATAATAGAGTCATCAATTTTTCGTAATAATAATCTAAATCATCCAAAGTATTACAATGTATCAATACACCCATACACTCTAATATAAGACTTTTATTTTGTACATATTTTGAAAATTTCTTATGAATACTAGACGAAATGCGTTTTTGAAAGTGTGCGCAGCAGCTATGTACAACAATTAAGTTTGAACGTAGTTTTTCTTTTTTATTAAGAGTAACGTAAATTTCTTCTAAGTATTCTGATACTGTTGTTCCATTCCATTCGTTCATTACTGCATTTATTAATGCCCAACTCCAGTCGACAACAATGACAGAGAATAGTGGCCAAGTAAAACGTTTAGTTTTTAAAAAATAACGGAATGTTTTTAAAAATATGCCTATTGCATTAGTGTCATGTACTGCGGTAACCATTTCAGCAACTGGAAGTATAGTACCATTTTTATTTACTACCAATGCATAATACAAAACACGTTTGCACTTAATATCTTTTGGCTTGCGAATAATAGAACCAGTAGCATCAAAATGAACTATAATGTCATTCTTATCTAATGCATTAATTTGTTCTTCTGTATACATATATACATGAAATGGCAAACCTACATTTCGTATATATGGATCATTAGATTGTTGATCTGTAATATATTTCTGAAATAAATCAGATAAATCGTAGGAAGAAAGATGTAAGTCGTTTTTATTATTCTCTTCGGATTTTGCTTTTTGATACGTACTAAGCATACGCAATTCTTGAAGATATCCATCTTGAGCAAGTTCATTATTTATATTCTGTAACGTATTTAATTGCAACATTCGAGGAGACATATAACGCATTTTCATTTTAGCCTCATCTCGCGCTTTACCTCTTAAAGTGCAAAAAATAGGTCGACCTTCGTGTAATATCTCAGTGCATTTTGTACTAGAAACAAATATTTCGACAATAGCGTTATTTAAATCTGAAATATCAAATTTGAATTGTTGTACATGGCTCAGATATCTGCACTTTGCGTATGTAACTAAACTACTTGCATTTCGTCGTATTCCGCCATAAAATTGTAGTGGACATGGAAAATTAAACTTATGCACCATATTATCCTGTATTATTTCTCGTACTTTATCCTTATTTACAATTTCATATTCATCGAAAATAATATTTCGTTGAATATGAAATTGTCCCTGTAAAATACAAAATTTCTTTTGTATTGATAATTTTGAATTCGGTTGACATTTTAAGGAACTATTACTATCACTTTTATCGCTGGATGTGTAATCACTGTCAGTTACAGAATCTACGTTATTTCCTTCTTCACTTGTGACGTTAGAAAAATTATCAATTTCCGTATTGTCAAAAAGTAATTTACACGTCGATTGTAATATATGTCGCTGTGGTGTACTAGAATTATCACATAACGTTTCATTTATATCATGCAATTTTTCATTTAAATTTTTTATGTTAACTTCTTCATCTTTTATATTAACTTCTTCATTCAAAGGTGAATAGATTTTAGGCGTTTCGTTTTCATTTGAGACATCATCAAGTACAGATTCGGTCTTCTTAATACTGATTGCAACGCTGGATCGAGATTGCAATATATTCTGTACAACATTTTGTATATTTTCTTTATTTTCATTCCATATCCTTTTATAATATTTGTATTTCGTATTGTCAACTTTTCTCTTTTGTTTTTGAAATAACTGAAAAATGCAAAAAATACAAATAACAGTAATACATAAATGTGAAATTATAAAAATATATTAGTATAAAATTTTAGTTAAAAAAATTTCATAACTTTAAACGTTCAACGATGTGTATTTAAATAAAATCAAAATTAAATTTAAAAGTTTAATTCTTATTTCTAAATTCTATATTCTTTAAACTCTCTTTAATTAAAAAAATTTTTTCATGTTAAATTATTTACTATTATCATTATTATTTATAATCTAATTACTAATTAATTTATTAATTTATATTATTTATAATTCAATAATTTAAGTTTTTAATAGCGTTCTCAACAAAAATAAAACCAATATTATCAAACAATCAATAACTTTTAAGAATATTAGATAATTGCAATATATGCAATATATATACATCAGTATTTGTAAGTACAATGCTATTTAATTAAAATATATTACATTTTCAGAATATTAAATCTGATTATTATATAATCATAACCACCGTTATATACAATATTGTATTATATAATTCCTTAAAACATTGCATTGTAATGTAAACATACTATTTGAGAAGAGACACTTACAAATTCACAAAAACTTCCTTTACCACAAGAATCAAAATTTATGTCTTGTACGGAATTCACTAAATTACATAACGTTTCAGCTAATCTCCTTATTTCGATTGACTTGATATTTTGTAAACTATCCATTATTTTCTTTGACAATAATAACTAATTACACATATAACTACATACAATTATATAAGGTAGTAATACTATAACACTTTTTCTAGTATAACACGACAAAAAAACTAAATTATCGCAGAAATTGAAGTACTACTGCTATATAATGTACTGCAAGCCAAACGTGAGCGACAATACAGAAGCGTCTCACTTCGCAGAGTTAACGCGAGTAAGGTACGCGAGTCGTACAAAGCGTTTTCCAAATCAATCGCAAAAAAAAGGCGAGCGAATTTCGTGCTCTCCACCCGCTCGTCTTCTATTCGCTCGTATTCTATCCGCTCGTCTTCTGTTCGTCTCGCTGTGGAGACAGCGCGAAATTCGCTCGCTTTCTTTATCGCAATTCGGTTGTCTCGGCGGTAAAAACTCATAGGGGAGACGTTATTCTCCGCCAAAGTCTGAGCGGCACATCAAACGCGGACAGCGGCAAGCGATCAGACGAAAGTCGCGAGCCGCGAGGTTCGAGCGCTCTTCGATAAAAGCGCAACGCGTCTGGAGATTCTCGTCACCGCGGCGCCGGAGAATCTCCGGACGTGTTGCACTTTTCGCGAATTTCGCGATGTATATAAATATATACATCAGTATTTGTACTTACAAATACTAATGTATATATACGCATATATTGCAATTATCTAATATTCTTAAAAGTTATTGATTGTTTGATAATATTGGTTTTATTTTTGTTAAGAACGCTATTAAAAACTTAAATTATTGAATTATAAATAATATAAATTAATAAATTAATTAGTAATTAGATTATAAATAATAATGATAATAGTAAATAATTTAACATGAAAAAATTTTTTTAATTGAAAAGAGTTTAAAGAATGTAGAATTTAGAAATAAGAATTGAACTTTTAAATTTAATTTTGATTTTATTTAAATACACACACTCGTTGAACGTTTAAAGTTATGAAATTTTTTTTACTAAAATTTTATACTAATATATTTTTATAATTTCTGTATTATAATTTCTGTATTACATTTATGTATTACTGTTATTTGTATTTTTTGCATTTTTCAGCTATTTCAAAAATAAAAGAGAAAAGTTGACAATAAAAAATACAAATATTACAAAAGGATATAGAATGAAAATAAAGAAAATATACAAAATGTTGTACAGAATATATTGCAATCTCGATCCAGCGTTGCAATCAGTATTAAGAAGACCAAATCTGTACTTGATGATATCTCAAATGAAAACGAAACGTCTAAAATCTATTCACCTTTGAATGAAGAAGTTAATATAAAAGATGAAGAAGTTAATATAAAAAATGAAAAATTGCATAATATAAATGAAACCTTATGTGAAAATTCTAGTACACCACAGCGACATATATTACAATCGACGTGTAAATTACTTTTTGACAATAAGGAAATTGATAACTTTTCTAACGTCACAAGTGAAGAAGGAAATAACGTAGATTCTGTAACTGACAGTGATTACACATCCAGCGATAAAAGCGATAGTAAGCAATAGTAAGATAGCAGGTACCTAATCGCAAGTTCTTTGTCTGCCTTGCTGCTACACCTGCTGCACAATAAAAGATTCTCATCGAATATTTGCGTGTTTTAGCAAAGGCAGAATTTTTAAAGTAATTTTGGGGTAGGTTAATTGAATATAAGGGTGTCTTCCGCAGGGTGTACCGTGTTCCTCTCCTTTGCATTTCGTGTTGGGCACTCAGAAGAACCTCTGTGCCAAAGGAGAAGTGTGCCAAATTATTTTTAGCAAAGGCAGAATTTTTTAAGTGATTTCGGGATATGTTTTTGAATATAAGGGTGTCTTCCGCAGGGTGTATCGTGTTCCTGTCTTTTGCATTTCGTGTGGGGCACTCAGAAGAACCTCTGTGCCAAAGGAGAAGTGTGCCAAATTATTTTTAGCAAAAGCAGAATTTTTTAAGTGATTTCGGGGTAGGTTTTTGAGTATAAGGGTGTCTTCCGCAGGGTGTATCGTGTTCTTTTTTTTTGCATTTTGTGTGCGGGACTCAGAAGGTCCTCTGTGCCAAAGGAGAAGTGTGCCAAATTATTTTTAGCGAAGGCAGAATTTTTTAAGTGATTTCGGGGTAGGTTTTTGAGTATAAGAGTGTCTTCCGCAGGGTGTATCGTGTTCCTCTCTTTTGCATTTTGTGTGGGGCACTCAGAAGGACCTCTGTGCCAAAAGAGAAGTGTGCCAAATTATTTTTAGCAGAAGCAGAATTTTTTAAGTGATTTCGGGGTAGGTTTTTGAGTATAAGGGTGTCTTCCGCAGGGTGTATCGTGTTCTTTTTTTTTGCATTTTGTGTGCGGGACTCAGAAGGTCCTCTGTGCCAAAGTAGAAGTGTGCCAAATTATTTTTAGCGAAGGCAGAATTTTTTAAGTAATTTCGGGGTAGGTTTTTGAGTATAAGAGTGTCTTCCGCAGGGTGTATCGTGTTCCTCTCTTTTGCATTTTGTGTGGGGCACTCAGAAGGACCTCTGTGCCAAAAGAGAAGTGTGCCAAATTATTTTTAGCAGAAGCAGAATTTTTTAAGTGATTTCGGGGTAGGTTTTTGAGTATAAGGGTGTCTTCCGCAAGGTGTATCGTGTTCTTTTTTTTGCATTTTGTGTGCGGGACTCAGAAGGTCCTCTGTGCCAAAGGAAAAGTGTGCCAAATTATTTTTAGCGAAAGCAGAATTTTTTAAGTGATCTCGGGGTAGTTTTTTGAATATAAGGTTGTCTTCCGCAGGGTGTATCGTGGTCTTTTTTTTTGCATTTCGTGTGCGGGATTCAGAAGGTCCTCTGTGCCAAAGGAGAAGTGTGCCAAATTATTTTTAGCGAAGGCAGAATTTTTTAAGTGATTTCGGGGTAGGTTTTTGAGTATAAGGGTGTCTTCCGCAGGGTGTATCGTGTTCTTTTTTTTTGCATTTCGTGTGCGGGACTCAGAAGGTCCTCTGTGCCAAAGGAGAAGTGTGCCAAATTATTTTTAGCGAAGGCAGAATTTTTTAAGTGATTTCGGGGTAGGTTTTTGAGTATAAGAGTGTCTTCCGCAGGGTGTATCGTGTTCCTGTCTTTTGCATTTCGTGTGGGGCACTCAGAAGAACCTCTGTGCCAAAGGAGAAGTGTGCCAAATTATTTTTAGCAAAAGCAGAATTTTTTAAGTGATTTCGGGGTAGGTTTTTGAGTATAAGGGTGTCTTCCGCAGGGTGTATCGTGTTCTTTTTTTTTGCATTTTGTGTGCGGGACTCAGAAGGTCCTCTGTGCCAAAGGAGAAGTGTGCCAAATTATTTTTAGCGAAGGCAGAATTTTTTAAGTGATTTCGGGGTAGGTTTTTGAGTATAAGAGTGTCTTCCGCAGGGTGTATCGTGTTCCTCTCTTTTGCATTTTGTGTGGGGCACTCAGAAGGACCTCTGTGCCAAAAGAGAAGTGTGCCAAATTATTTTTAGCAGAAGCAGAATTTTTTAAGTGATTTCGGGGTAGGTTTTTGAGTATAAGGGTGTCTTCCGCAGGGTGTATCGTGTTCTTTTTTTTTGCATTTTGTGTGCGGGACTCAGAAGGTCCTCTGTGCCAAAGTAGAAGTGTGCCAAATTATTTTTAGCGAAGGCAGAATTTTTTAAGTAATTTCGGGGTAGGTTTTTGAGTATAAGAGTGTCTTCCGCAGGGTGTATCGTGTTCCTCTCTTTTGCATTTTGTGTGGGGCACTCAGAAGGACCTCTGTGCCAAAAGAGAAGTGTGCCAAATTATTTTTAGCAGAAGCAGAATTTTTTAAGTGATTTCGGGGTAGGTTTTTGAGTATAAGGGTGTCTTCCGCAAGGTGTATCGTGTTCTTTTTTTTGCATTTTGTGTGCGGGACTCAGAAGGTCCTCTGTGCCAAAGGAAAAGTGTGCCAAATTATTTTTAGCGAAAGCAGAATTTTTTAAGTGATCTCGGGGTAGTTTTTTGAATATAAGGTTGTCTTCCGCAGGGTGTATCGTGGTCTTTTTTTTTGCATTTCGTGTGCGGGATTCAGAAGGTCCTCTGTGCCAAAGGAGAAGTGTGCCAAATTATTTTTAGCGAAGGCAGAATTTTTTAAGTGATTTCGGGGTAGGTTTTTGAGTATAAGGGTGTCTTCCGCAGGGTGTATCGTGTTCTTTTTTTTTGCATTTCGTGTGCGGGACTCAGAAGGTCCTCTGTGCCAAAGGAAAAGTGTGCCAAATTATTTTTAGCGAAAGCAGAATTTTTTAAGTGATCTCGGGGTAGTTTTTTGAATATAAGGGTGTCTTCCGCAGGGTGTATCGTGGTCTTTTTTTTTGCATTTCGTGTGCGGGACTCAGAAGGTCCTCTGTGCCAAAGGAGATGTGTGCCAAATTATTTTTAGCGAAGGCAGAATTTTTTAAGTGATCTCGGAGTAGTTTTTTTAATATAGGGTGTCTTCCGCAGGGTGTATCGTGTTCTTTTTTTTTTGCATTTTGTGTGCAGGACTCAGAAGGTCCTCTGTGCCAAAGGAAAAGTGTGCCAAATTATTTTTAGCGAAAGCAGAATTTTTTAAGTGATCTCGGGGTAATTTTTTGAATATAAGGGTGTCTTCCGCAGGGTGTATCGTGTTCCTGTCTTTTGCATTTCGTGTGGGGCACTCAGAAGGACTTCTCTGCCAAAGAAGAAGTTTGCCAAATTGTTTTTTAATAATCGCTCCAAGAACGTTCCAAACTTCAATTAGCTTTATTAATCAAGTTATATAACAATTAGTAAGTTTATATAATGTAACAAAAAATATTGTTTCTATATGTAAATGTATTTTTTTATCATTTTTTATGCACAGATAAAATTTTTTATTTACAAAAAAGTTAATAACTTAAAGTTTGTATGTTTAAAAATAACTAGTTAAAGTTGAAAATTAAATTAATTAAAATAAATTTAATTTAATTAACTTTTTAACTTTTTAAAATAACTTAACTTTTTAACTAGTTACTATCTAATCATGCTTATTAGTCTTATACTATGCATATGTAGTTATGTTATTTTGTGCAATAAGCTTTAGACTACATTCGCATAATAATTCGTTCTAAAATAGGTCTTAACTGTGATGCGCATACACACATGTATAATTTTCGTAGATAAATCAGGTAGACATTCTTTAGACATTCTTTGATCTAGATCTAATTCGGGACGAATGTACACGGATGTATATAATTCTGTCATAACGTAACTGAATTTTAATTCTAATCGAAATTTTTTTAAATTAAAAGTCTATATAAATTCCTTTCTCTTTTTTCTATTACATAAATTTAAATTATGTACCTTGTACAGTTGAAGGTCCTGGTGTTATCTCCGTATTTGTGGTTGCGATAGTGTTGTTTCCACAAGTTTCTTTCTTTTTCCTATTTATTTCGTAAATTTTTTAGCTGATATGCTTACTTATAAGACTTAATTCTAGATCAATGGCAATTTCATCATATTTTTTGACATTGCGTAACCAATAACGCATAATATCTAAGGAAAAATTTGATTGTTGTACATATTGATATATTGATGTGAATAGAACAAATAATGCAAATAAGAGACAGTTCCACAACCAGTTAATTAACTTATACAGCTTATATTACACTATGCTTATACCATAAGACATTATTCTATTAGATTTGACCAATTAATTTGAAAAATTGATTAGAATTAATCATGGAAGAAAGAATAACAGGAGGAAGTGTAACAGGTAACAGGGCAAAGGGTACTAGCAGCGAACGGAAGGAGGAGTAGGCTCGCGCTATAGAGATTCTACAGTCATGTCCAAAAATTTAAAAATTTAAAATGTTCCAATATTAGAATTACACTAAGAACTTAACTAACTATATCGTTGTCATGGCTTTCAAAATGGCCTATCCAATCAGATTCGTTACCTCGTCCCTCATAGTTAGCACTACCCCTCTCGTCCTAACACTCACTCCTGTTATCCTTTCCTTCATGGAATTAATTAATTACTGTTAACACTTAACCTAGTTAAAATTAAACAAAGTTGTGAAACTGAGCCTAATAAATATTTTATAAGTAAAAGAAACCTTTTAGTGCCAAAAACTTTTCCGAGTCTAACTTTGGTTTAGGTACTGTGTTACTTTGTTTTCTTATCCTGTTTGAAACGGTTCCTGTAACGGAGCTTTTTTGTAATACGTCAGCTCCAAATATAGCCAGAGCCATATTTTTTACAAATATAGCTGGTGTTTTACTTATGCATACTGCACTGTCGTACACTTGAAAAGTAATCCATACATTCCTACCTATATGAATCTGAAAGCAAAATTGTTAATATATATAGAAAACATACATTTTAAAAAGTAAAAATTATAATATACGTGTAAAAATAAAATACATTGTTATCAATTTCTCGTCGATAACCAACAGGAAAAAGTGTTCCATCAAAATCCTCGTTTGTCTCTTTCTTTTGTTGATTTGTAACAATATCTGTAAAATGCATAAGTATATAAACAAATCATTTTAAAATAATTGACAAATCATTTAAATTAATAAAAATGTGTGCGTGAACAAAAGAAAGAAGGCCGAGCCGTTTTTAGAATTTACTTAACTCCGTTTTCTCACACAAATTAGTCTGTATTTAAAAACAACTCTAAATTTCGTTGAAATCACACGCTAACTTTACAATCAAAATTGCATGCAATATTTCGCAAAAGGAAAACGAGACAAGCGATAAACTCTTTCTCACGAGCTTAAGATAGTCGCACGGGCAAGAGCAGCTGAAGACTGATAAGGCGCCAAAAAATGTGGTTTGGACCTTTCCTTTTATAGAGGAAGGCAAATTTTTAAACATTACCATATAAGAAGAGACAAAATTTCCTTATAAAATAATTAAACTCGTTAAGACAGTAAGTCCCCAAAACCAAACGTTTGATGTTTTGTTTACCGGCAATACAGAGCATCGGCTAAGGCTAAAGTATATGTATATTGAAGGACCGAAATGTTTTGATTACGAATTTGACAAATTTCACTTGCTGTATGCCCGAACAATTCGCACATCTCTTTAGATTCGTTTTCAAAAAAATATATAGATATAAATATTGAGAAATTACAGTTACTATATACATACTTTTAAGTTCCTTTATTTCATTTATCACATCTCGCTGTAAAGCAAGGTTCATTTTGACACAATCTTGTAAAATATTATTTTTATCTTCTAAAGAACTTTCCAATTCTGTAATGTGTTTTCTCAATCCTTCCATTTGTTTCTTGAGTCTTTTAATTTCTTTCTTATTCTACCATCAATATAAAAATCACATGCATTTAATTATAATATATTTAAATAAAACTTGAAATGATATTTGAGGTTTGGCAAAGTAGAACTTTAAATTTGTTTTTGATTTATAGTGACGTTTGCTGTGCATCAGTGTTTTACATTTCGTTAATGTTTCATTCAAATTCACACACACACACACACATTACTGAGTATTTTATAAATATATTATAGATTTCTTTGTAATAAAATGTATTGAAATATAAATAAAACAATAAAAAAATAACCGTAAAAAATATTTAAAATGTAACAGTAATACACACGTAAATCTACCTACACACACGCACGCATGCACGTACACGCAATATATATACACAATCACAACCCGGAAGGCAAACTTATAAGTACAAAATATCTCAATAGTAACATTTTGCATACCAAAAATATCCAAAATGTTAAAAGTATAGTCCCAGTAAGCAAGATATCATTAACACAGTACGTTATTAATGATATTTTAATAACATGTAATGTTTTCAAATATATGATTCTTAATGTTGTAATACGTTATTATAAAAACTATTTTACTAAAACTTTAAAATTAATATTTTTACACTGTAATTATAACGTTTAAAAATATTATGTTATAAAGTAACAATTCAAAAACATTCGTAAGATATTATATCATAATATGTTCATGAAATCCAAATAAAATCAATGTCTTAAAATGACTTAAAAGATTGATCTATGTTCTTTGTTTACTGGGATTAGAATTTAAAAATATTTTGAGACATAAAGCCATTTATAGAAGATAACTTACGCTGTTATCACATTTGTTATGTTGTTCTTCAAAGTTATTTTCTTTATCATTATTTTTATCTTTTATATTGTCCTTTATTGTATCCTTTTTCGTCTCAATATTATTATTCTATAACATTTATTTACATTAATATATACACATATAACTATATATCTAGAGTGGATTACAATAAATGAACCAATTTTTTATCTAACGTACCAACGAAATGTATTTACTTATTACTAAACTAATATGCTTCGGATAACAAATGTAATTTTTATTTTTATTATTAATTTAAACATGTAGCTAGCTACGTGTAAGGTCGTTTGCAAAACGGTTTTTCTATTTATTTTAGTAAATAACATTCTGTTGATAATTGTATCATAAGATAAAAAGTTACTTCGTGCATTATTATTTATTCTGTATACGTATATAAGATATAAAGTAAGCCATTTATAGAATAAAACATACCTCTTTAGCATGTTGTCTTTGGCTTGTTAAGTCTTTAAGTTTTTTTGCTAATAATTCTTCTTTGTCCTTTCTAATGTTATTATCTTTAAAAAATTTTATTACAATAATGTATGTGTATACATACACATATATATATATATGTAATACATTGTATATATAATTATATACATAAATATATATATATATATATATATAATATATTGTATATATAATTATATATGTACATATCTTTTCGTTGTTCCCCACATGTGCATATAAACACCCATGCACATATGATTCGTCCCGAATTAGATTCAGTGAGTCAAATCCGAGGAGTATCTACCCTGCTTCATCTATAAAAATGTGTGAGCTATATACATTTATTATACTTACAAAACGATTTGGATAGATTTTATAGGAGCATTAAGAATGTTTTTAAATGTCCCGTCAATCTTTTAAAACGTTCTTATTAAGTGACGTTCTTAAACGCATCTGTAAAATTTGCTCAAACCATTTAGCAAATAACTGTACACATTTGTTACGTCCTGGGGGAGGCGGGAAGTGACCGGGGGCCGAGCGTAACCCGTAGTTCCCCAGAGCGTAATTGTTTGTGAGTTTGTGGTAATAAAAAAAAAAGAAAGAATTTGCATCCGGTATAGATTTTATATAATTTTTTTTTATTATTATTTTTATTGTTCTCCCGCTAGTTTTCCTCTTTTAAGAGGTATTGCTCCTTCGAGGGGCTTGAGAAGCCTTTTGTAAGCTTCTATGGATCGAGGGGTCGCCTTGCCGGATAAGGCGAATTTCGGGAGCGACCCGACGAAGGCCTCGTCGCTTGTTATGCGGGGGCCTTGCCGCTGGGGTGGACGGGCCTGGCGGTCCACCTTTGCGGGACGCGTGGGAGCTCGTATAGGGGCTGTGTCGGTCCCTGGGGGTAGCCGGGGCGGTGGGCGCCTGAAGGGAGCGAGGTTTGGTGGTGGTGCGCTATGGCAGGGTGGTGCCGGGGCCACTAGTCGGGTGCAGGGGGTCGGCTGTGGAGGCGGCAGCTCAAACGGGCCCGGTGATCCGTGGCGTCTCGGGGAGGCGTCGGGAGGCGGAGGTCGATCGAAGATCCGTGGATCGAACGTTCCAGCCTCGATGAGACGCCACTTTAGCCGCTTGATTTGCCGCTTCCTTCCTCCTCGGCGAGACCGTGGCATGACGTCGCACTGTTTGGTTGTGAACCGAATTTATTAAAAGAACCCATGATTTATGAAAGACACGTGTCAGGCAGGTAAATTTTAATAAGCGATTATGGCAAGAGTTATGTAATTTGTGTAATGTTCCTCTCTTTCTCTCTGTTAATATTTATTTTCTTTTCTTTTTGTTTTTATAAAATATTTTAATCGGCGTAATTTTGCTGGGTCAGATGAGAAATCGAGTCAATCTATTAAGTTTGTGTTTGTATGAGTCCGTGGGGATAAAGCGTCCAAATAGGCGAGCCCATTGCCTTACGGAACAAGGAGGGGAGTGCAGGGGATAAGCGCCCTAGCGGGCAGCCCGTACCATCCCACGGAATGTATGAGAGATCGACTCGGGTTCTATTCCAACCCGTCTTGTTCCGTTCCACACGGACGCGGACTGAGAGTACGTGGACACAGAGAGAGAGAGAGAGAGAGAGAGAGAGAGAGAGAGAGAGAGAGAGAGAGAGAGAGAGAGAGAGAGAGAGAGAGAGAGATCAATGATAGTTATTATTTTTGTTAGCGTAGCTACTGCCTGGCACGTAAACTACGCGGTTCTTAGTGGTGCCCTTTTTTTTTGGAAATGAATTTTAAGCCAAAAATAAAAAAAGGAGAGTACCTTTTTTCTTTTGTGGGTACCTTTTAGGATACTAGTGAGAGGAAGAGCGTATAATTTTTGCGACGAGGTGTAGAGAGCGTGGGGGGGGAAGCGCCCAGGGAGGGCGCAACAAATCCCACGTCAAGGAAAGATGGGGCGTTTGTGACGGAGAGCGCCCTATGGGCTGCCCTATGGTGCACAGTAAGATGGAGGGACGACGTAGGGGGTGAGAAGCGCCTTAATAGGCGCCCGTTGTCCCCTGGACACCTCCTAGCTTAAGCGCCCCGGTAGGCGCCCCTGGCTCGAAGTTCAGGGAGGAAGCAGGCGCCTGAGTCGTAGCGCCCTGCTTCCAGGATGAGGATTCAGGGAAGTCGCTGTTTCGCTTCAGAATATTTTGGGAGCACCGAGGATGGTTTGCCCCGTATATTACCCCACTTAATTTAATAATTTTTCGCGGATAAGTAGGAAATTTTCTTTTTTAGCCACTAGGTATAATAGAATAGTTATATTGAACAGAATCTTTACGAGAAAGAAAGAAAAAAACTTTATTTTAAATAACGTAGAGTGAGCCTATACTTGACAATTTTATAAAAGTGAATCTACGGCGTTCGTATATAAGAGAAATATTACTTACGCACTGTAAGAACTTCTATAGACACAGCGTAGTGATCGATTTCTTAAGAGCGCGATAGTTAATACTATTTCTATGGATAGCACTTCTTCAGAGTAACGGTTTTGCCTACTAGCAGCGCGACTCGTTATGTGAGCGAAAATGCTCCTTCCTGAGGCTCTCGCGCTCCTTATATACCCGAAAACTAGGGGGTCCTAGGGGTACGCGGGTGTAGGGAAGCTCAAATCCATGGAAAATTCCGCGACAAATAACCATTACTTTTGAATTTTCATAGTTTTTAATTTTTATTCGGATCATTATAAACTTCGGTCAAGAGGTAGCCAGGGTGGTTAGCGTTCGAATGCTTCCTTCGCCTTCCCCCTATCACCTCTGTGAGCGGAGCAATTAAACCGCATACCTTTGTAATTACTTTACTTATTCTATCTTACTCATACTTCCCGATTGGAATAATGCTCGAGCTATTGCTATCCCACTTGGTACACGCGCTCCGCGGCTGGACCGACTCTTCGGTAGCGCGAGGGTGTCACGCGTGAACCGCATGGTTTTCAACTATTCACATTATTCCAGGTTGCTAATAATGTGAAAGAGCTATAGCATGACGGATTGCAGTATTATCAATTAACAAGAGAGTTGAGGGGTGGCGGTTGCACCCTGTCGTTAATAGCAATAGAAAGGCGACGAAAGAATGTTGCTCTTTTAATGAAATTTTTAACTATACGCGGCATGATTCGATGGATTTGAGCTTTAACAATTGAGGTAATAATTACGCACGTGATAACAATAAAATTAATAAAGAGTATAAGCGTAGGGTGTACGCGCTGATACTCCGCGCGTCTGATTTCGTGGGGAGGGGAGCGCTCGGTGAGACGGGTGCTCCGGCGGATCACGCGAGAGCGCGGTGCGCGACGTGAGATGAATTAGGTAAAAAAAATTTCATCGAACGTAACACATTATACATTTCTCATAAAAAGATCAGAATGGAGATTTTTGGAATTCGACCCTCCAACTCTAATTCAGGATGAATCATTATCAATGGGTGTATGCACACATATTATATTTATAGTAAACAATCATGTATTAAAAAAAAATAATATAAGGTAGACTAAGGATATTCGAATCACAGAGTTAATCGAATCAACAGAAGTTTTATCATAGTCGTTAGTTTTTTTGTTTTAAATAAGCTATTTTATCATAACAGTTATAATTAGAACGTTAAAATAATTTTTTTAAACAAATATATAATTCCATCAAAAGTTATTAATCTGATTATGTATATTATATAATTTTAAAATATAAATAATTACTTTTTTTGATGCTTTATATTCTGTGTCAGTCTCTGAAGCAGATAAGTACTGATTCATGGGACGTAGTCTCAATCTGCCCTCTTCTATTTTTTTTTCCAATGTTTCTTCTGATTCTGATAATAAAATATAATAAAAGAAAAAGTAAATTATTTAAAATAAAAACAGATTTAAAAGAATTAAATATAATAAATACAAAAAATATATATATAAATGTAATTATAATAAATGTAGAAATATTATTACATAAACTTTCTTTTCTTTATATTAACTTATGAATAAAAAGCGAAATAACTTGTAATACTTACCTGCGACAGAAATAATAATCCCATCATAATAGGCTTCATTCCATAAAATTTTGTATTTCTTTTCATAATTAATGCATTTAGCATTAAATCTTTTAATCGAATCAATAGAAACAATTTCTTTCTCTCCGGTACAATATTTGACATATGCAAATTTTGACTTTTCTGGTGACATTTTTGCTATAAATTCGACTCTGTATTAGATAAATTAATTAATAGAACGAGTCCAAAGAATATTTATATATTCGGAACAAATTGTACACTCGGGTACAATTTGTTCCGAATTAGATCTAGCGGATGCTTACAACAATTATGCATGTGTGAGCCATATACACATATATAACTCTGGTAGATAAATCAAGACATTCTTTTGAATTGACCTATTAAGGTTACATTCTTAAACTTTCTCTCTGAGCAAAATTTTACTAAAAAGCTATAGCTTATGTAACGGATATTATAAGCTTTTTAATAAAATTTTTCTTGAAGAGGATGTTTTGGAACCAGGTCCAGATCTAATTCAGGACGAATCATTTATACGTAAGTACATAAAAATTATCCTACATGTACAATTCTTGTACATTAGGATGTCTTGTAGAAACTCTACAGACTTGACCCATTCAATTTAAGATAGTTTGTAATATAAACAAATAATTGTTGATAATTGTTAATTTTTCATAATAATTTTTATTAATTTTTCATTATTTTTTTATAGTAGCACAAGTTTTTTTAAGTACAACATTTATCTTTATTATGCTTTTTTTTCGGTTTTTACATAATGTTAATATTTTAATCAAAATGCTTAAAAACACTTCACTATATACAAAACATAATATTATTAAATACATTTTAATATTAAAAAATAATAAATAATACATTTTGAATATAATATATATTGTACATTTTTTTAATTGGCGCATTTTTTCATATTATTACTTTTATAGACAAAATAATTTTTTTCCTTTTATTTAAAAAGATAGTTTCTTGTAATTTTACATATTTACATTTATTTTGTAAAAAAAATAAAAACAGTATAAAATAAAAATCTTACTATTTAAATATATGTAACATAATGGCGTTTTTCTTAAAAAAACACACACGCATACACTTGGTACCTTTCTTTAAAAAAAAATAATTTTTTACTTATAATGCTACGCAGCACTGTAGCAAAAAATAACTCAATAGATTATATACAGCATTGAACAATAAATTGTAAACGAAAGTGACAGCATACGAAGGCTTCCAATTTGACAGCAACGATTTACTATTGCATCATTTGCACACGTTTAAAAAATATAAAACTGTTTAAATGCCTACGACTAAAAGCAAATTGTTCCAACTTCTTCGTTTGCAACATATCTATATCATGTAAGCATATGTCCATTTTTTTCTAAATAAATAAAGACAGATACATATTTACTCGATAGAAGTAAGTTTACTAAGAAATCGGAATAATCGGTCTTAAATATTTCAATATTGACAATTAGATGCATTGAAGCATCGTAATCATAATGTATACGTTGCATTTACGTAAACCAGATTTCGCATATAATTTTATTACAATAGCTTCTCAAATATAGTTTTATTTAAGTATATAGCTCTCATTATACATATATGTTCGTATAAATATATATATATATATATATATGAATAAATATATGTGTAAAAATATATATACGTATATATATATATATATATATATATATATATAATGTGTGTGTGTGTGTGTGTATATATTGTAACCGCCGCTCACGAGCGACGGCCAACTTCGCCTCCGTCCCTGGCCGCGGCCCTGAGCCGCCCGGGTGTCGGGACGGCTATCCTCGCGAGGTTTCCCGACGCAACACTAAGTTGGGCGCCAGGTACGTTAAGCGTACCACTCTGTGTGCACCAACTCGCAAACCAATGTTTCGAGACGTGAATCTCGAGAAAGACGGGCGCACGCTAGGCGACCGGGGCGTTAGCGGCTCCGAGATCCAGCTGCTCAGCCCTCAAATGGTAGAGGGGGAGGTTCGGTGCGGGCAGATGGAATCGGGAAGGCGAGAGAATTACTTGTACGACACAGATGTAACAAATAAGAATAACAAGTGTATTTGATCGTAAATAATACAGAAACTGACGACTCTGCGGAGCGGTGGTGGCTCGCGCGCGCTATCAGCTGATGTCCGCTGGATATCAAATTTTTCGAGAACGGTCTGTTAAACGAGCGGGCTATGATGCGTACGCGGGAACTCTCCGACTTGTCTTACGCTTGACTCGGCGCCGTTGGAGGACGCCGACTTCCGTCAGGGTGACCTCGCCAAGGGCGAACGGGACGGATCGCAACTCCGAGCCCGCGCGACATGCGACGGACTCGTGTTCTCCCGTGCTCGAACGATTCTCGCGAAGATAAGCGCGATGATTACTAATGCTTCTCCCGTACGGCGGGATACGACGAACGCGTCGACAATTATCCGAATATACTCCCCGAAGGGCTCGCAGTCACAGTGCGATCGACCAAATTTTACAGCATTGACGAACAAAATCTTCTACGACGCGACAAGATACAGCGCGGGAATAACCCGCGACACGACGACCGGACGCAACAACAATTGACTCGGCTGCGGATCGGGACGCACACGCAACGCGAAACGATTCAGAAACACACGGCACGTAGCGAAATCACGCGGACGGGCGCGATCGGGCGAGACGACAAAGCTCCGTTGAATCCGGAAGCTCGAGATTCTCATAAACGCCGAGAGATTTTGCGACAAGTACGCGATTTCCTCGCGGCTCGCCCAACCCGCGAAATCGGTGGCTTTACAATATGCGTGACGCTCGTCTCACCACTTCGACTCTCCTCTCGTGGCCTCCTCCGGGTCGGGATGTCGGTCGCCCCTGCGTCCTTCCTTACACTCGTCTCGGGAACTCACGAACGCACGCACAGTTCTCAGGAATACGTCCGCAGCACGAGTGAGGAATCCTGGATCTCGCGGGGACCGCTCGGCGGCGCGCCCCACCTTGCCTCCGGCGTTCCCGGCCCTTATTGGCGGATTTCGCGAAAATCGATTTTCGCGCAGAGCGCGGTGCCCACGCTGTCGCCGGCTGATTGATCCACGCACGGCGGTCGATGTTTATGGGCCCCGGGCACGGGAATCCTGGCGCTTCCTTGCGCGGCCGACTCTTTTCTCTTCGCCCGGCGTATCCTCCGCCATCGGGGCGTCATTTCCTCCTCGACGGGGCGTCGGCGGATCTTGAGTTGTCGTGATTCCTTCGCCGCACTTCCCGCGGTATCGGGTCTGCAGTCGCCCCGTCGGGATGTCGGCCTCGCGCGCCGTCGCTGGATCCTGAAAGCGTGATTCAGCGGCAGTATCGGAATTCTAACATGGCACAAACGGTAGGCAAGATAAGGGCGGCATTACCTGCGGACCCCCGCTTAAAAAGGGTCTTCCTTGACTCCCTCGTTGTCCGTTCCTCTGCAATCTCCGGGAAGATTTTCCGTGGAGACGAGACGTCCGACAACTACAATGAGATCTTCACAGCCACCGATCTCCGCCGCAACCGCGGTATAACGCTCGCAAAAATCTTAACACGTAATTAAATGGACAGCACGTGGGACGTCACACACACAAAAGTACAGAGAATACGCTTTTGCGTCCGCTCCCGAGCGGGAGGACGCAGGGCCCGCGTGATGTTATTGCGTAAGGGCCCTCAGGGCCTTGTGACGGACAGCAGCCTGCGGCTGTCACGTCACAACTCCCCCCTCCCCGGAGAGGACCGAGGAGGTCTTGGCTTTTGACGAACACGTCAACAGCCACCAACTTCTTCCCGCCACGCGCGAATCCGCACCGATACCGAATTATAACGCGAACCAAGAATGATAGAAAATAACAAAAAAAAATTATCGGGGGGGTTTCTAGCCGCGTCCGGCTACCACCGCCACCCGTAGACACTAAGACGCTAGATAACGTGGGGGTTTCTAGGCCCGGGAAGCACGCCGTCCATCTCGTGGAACGGACATACCTTTTCCCCGCGGTCCACCCACGACCTCGCGAACACCAAAGAGGAAGGATCGACACGGCGGAGAATTCTTAGGATCTTCATGCTCGCGAATGAAATTTCGATTTCTTCACGTTCGGCCGCTCCACCGCCGACGCTAAGCCTCGATTTCCCCCTTTTTCCCGTGCGACCTTCACCCGCCACCGCCAATCCAAAGCAACAAAAGAGACAGAAAGAAAAGAACGAACGAACAAAACAAGACAGGACAAAAAGGAAGAACAAGACGCTTTCCTGATAAATCCGAACTGACCCCCTCTCATTCTCCCCTGTACTCTTTACGGTAGTTCTTCAGGACTCTAAAGGATGGAAGGTGGTACAATAATCAAGATCGAGAATGTCTACTCTACCACTTTATTGCTCCCTTACACCACGGAGGGGCGCGAGGGGAAAGCGGGAGTAACGAAAAGAGAAGGGGGTAAAGAAAATAAGTATAAGGGAACGTTAACGACGGCGTCGCTCAAGGGCTCTATCGGGGGCTTGGGGCCCGCCCACGCTGTTCCATCCGGGTCCGCAGACGGGACACTTGCTGAGGGTGGTTCCCCGCCGGCCGCAGCGATAACAAAACCCGTCGCTTCGACCCCGGGGGCACTTTGAATAGCGGTGCCCCTTCGCCCCGCAGTTCCAGCAGTCGCCGGGGCCATCACTCCTTCCTCGGGGCTTCTCGGCGGAGCGCTCCTCTGGTTGGCTCTCCTCCTCTGCCATTTTCCACCATGGGGTGGCATCGTCGGTCCCTGTTTGCGTCCCGACTTCCCGTCGGGCGGCCGAGCCGGTGTCCGTCTGGGCCGCACTCTCCCTCGTCTCGCTTGGCTCGGGGGGATCGGTCCCGGTGTCTCGCCGCTCCGCCTGCTCCTCCCGCCACAGCTCCCGAACGGCCTCCAACATCCTGGCAGCCCTCGGCGTCTGCACCCTCATGTCCACCAAGGCTGCCGCCAGGTGGAACTCGACAAATCGTCCCTGCATCCTCTCTGAGTATGAGGTGCGGGACTCTGGTGCTATAATCTTCGGTGTTGCCGGGATCCCACGGGCGGACACAAGAAAAAATCACACAACAACACAAACATATCAGTCTACATCGACACAATGATACGGTTTCAGGTCTTTTATGTGGACTTTTCCCGCTCCTGAATTATCCAAATTTGATAGCTCGTACACCACGGGAGATAAAATTTTCGCAATTTTAAAGGGGCCATGAAACCTCGGTGACAATTTTGCGGCAATGTTCTGAGATGCCGAAGAGAGCGAGTGCTGTCGCCGCAATACCAACTCCCCCACCCCAAAGGATCTGTCACGTCTCCGCGCGTTATAATAAGTCGATTGTTTTTGATAGGCAAGCTCCAGATTTTCGTTAACCCACCCGTGTAGGGCCTGTAGGTCTTTCATTCGCTTTGACCACTCTCCCGTTTCGCTTTGTTGTACCTCGGTAACATTTTCACGACGGCGACGTACCGTGCGGGCAGGCTCTAATTCTCTACCGCAATTTAAGAAAGCTGGCGACGTTCCTATCGACGAATGATGCGCGGTATTGTATGCGAAGCGAAAATCGCTCAAATGTACGTCCCATTCCCTATGATCTCTATCAAGGAATGCTATGATCATCGTCTTCAGAACGCGATTCACCCTCTCCACGGGGTTAGCTTGCGGATGATATGGCGGAACGGTAGTGTGCTTAATTTCGTAATCGTCTGCAAAAGAACGCAGCGTACGGTTAATAAATTCTGTCCCGTTATCGGTGAGTAGAAATTTTGGCGTTCCCCATCGCGCGATTACTAGATCTTCTAATGCCTCCCGTATTAATTTCCCATTCGCAGCTCGTAACGCACGGCACTCTACCCACTTCGTAAATAAATCTTGGATGACTAAAATATACGCGAAACCTGACTTGCTACGCGGAAGCGGTCCCATAATATTGGCGGCGACCACAGTCCACGGGACTTCCACGACTCGACGACCCATGAGTCCAGCTGGGCTCGCCTGCTCGACTTTCGTGCGTTGGCACGTGCCGCACTCTCCAACGTAAGACGCAACGTCCCTAAACATGTTAGGCCAGTAGTATGTAACGATCAATCGATGGTGAGTTTTTTCTACCCCTAAGTGGCCCGCCTGGGGATCGTCGTGTGCCTCTCGGAGAGCCTCCCCCCGCAATTCCGACGGTAACACTAATTTCCACTCATTCAAATCGTCGACCACGGCCGAAGTTGTAGCACGCGGTCGCGAGTAATACAATTGTCCGTCCACTATTTTCCAATCCAGGAACCTATTCGGAGTTTCGGATACGTCGCGAACTCGATCGAGATACCAGCGGTCACGTATGTCGTCGGGAATCTTAACATCGACAACGGCGGCAAGGGGGATCTCGGTGTCACTCTCAAACATTCGGGATAACGCGTCAGGCACGTGATGTAGAGCGCCTTTTCTATGCACGATCTCATAGTCGTATTCGAGCAGCTCCAGTGCCCAACGAGCTAGTCGACCTGTCGGATTCTTCAAATTATGCAACCACCTTAGACTACTGTGGTCCGTTATTACCGTAAATTTATATCCTTCTAAGTACGGGCGGAATTTCTGAATAGCCCACACAACTGCTAAACACTCCTGTTCTGTTACCGAGTATTTTCTCTCGGGATCCGACAAGGCACGGCTCGCGAACGCGATAATATTTTCTACGTCCTCGATATGCTGAATCAGGACAGCACCCAGCCCAACGGAACTAGCGTCAGTCTGTAATACGAACGGAATCTGAAAGTCGGGACACGACAAAGTCGGAGCGGACGCCAATCGGTCGCGAATCTGCGCGAAAGCGCTTTCCTGCTCCTCTCCCCACTCCCAGCGCTGCGCTTTCTTTAGTAATCGAGTCAGAGGCTCACTTACAGTCGCGAAGTGCGGTATGAATCGACGATACCACGATGACATACCGAGAAAACGTCGTAATTGTTTAAGGTTACGCGGCGCCGGATATTCAAATATCGGCTTAGCTTTGTCGGGGTCGATAGTTAGGCCGTCCCGCTGCAAAATAAATCCTAAATAACGAACCTGTGAGCGACAAAATTCACACTTCTCGGGATTTATCGTAAGACCGGCAGCCGTGATTTTGCTGAGAACGCGCTCTAGCCAATCTAAATGTTCCTCGAAAGTAGGCGTAACAATCACGATATCGTCTAAATACGCGAACGCATGGGGCTCCATTTCCGGCCCGATTAATTTGTCCAAAAGACGTTGAAACGTCGCGGGAGCTCCGGTTAATCCATACGGCATTCTCGTGAAATGATAAAGTCCTTTCCCGGGGACGCTAAACGCAGTGATTTCTCGACTATCTTTCGCCAATGGTATTTGAAAGTACGCCTGGCTCAGATCAATCGTAGAAATGTAACGCGCCGATCTCAATTTATCCAGTATACCATTCATATTTGGTAACGGATACGCGTCCTTTTTCGAAACGCTGTTAACTTTGCGAAAATCTAAACAAAACCGATATTTTCCGTTTGGTTTTCGTATCATAACGATGGGATTAGACCACTCACTAAACGACGGCTCGATAATTCCGGCCGTTAACATTTTGTCAACCTCCCCGCGAATCGCTTCCTGCACTTTAGGCGAAACCAAATAACAACGCTGTTTAATAGGAGCGCTTTGACCAACGTCGATCTTATGCTCCGTGAGAGAAGTGACACCGGGATCGGTAACCGCGTCAGGTATCTTATTTTCCAGAAACTGTCTCAACCGATTTTCCTGGTCGTGGTTTAGCTCGGATAGTCCACAGCAAACGCAAACGCCCTCATCATCGGCAGAATCGAAGGAACGACGCTCCCAAGGTCGGTTCGCGAAATACCAGCCCCGCGATGCGAAGTCCAAGCCAATACCGAACGCGCAGAGAAAATCCATCCCCGCAATGCACAAAACGGCCAGGGCCGGCAATAGGCACACGGTAACCTCACGCTGCAAATCGTGAAGTGAAAGCGTAAGCGAAACTTCCTCTCTAATTTCCGTTATTTGTCCGTTCGCGTTGCGAATCCGGAGATCGCGCGCTCTAGTCGTCGGCAACGCTAATCGTCGTACGATTTTAATACCCTCGTCCCCAAAGATTGTTCGGCTAGACCCTGAGTCGACCAGCGCCATTAACGGGAATTCTCCGATAAAAATACGGAAATACCGTAACGGCGGTAATTCTAGGGCACGAAACGTTAAATTCAAATATTCAACGTCGTCAACAGAATCAACGTCGCGGGTCTCAACCGATTCGGCAGGAGTCGCGACAACCCGCTCTAGCGACTCGCCTCCGCGTTTCCCGTACACGTCGGGCAAGTTCTTACAGTGACGTCCTTCTTCCCGCATCGATAACAGTGCACGCGGCGAGTCTCCGTGCACTCCCGCGTGACGTGTCCACTTTTCTCGCAATTCCAACAGCGAATGGTTGATGCACGTGCCGGATTCGCGGCGGCGGTCGCAGCCGGTACGACGGCGGTGGTCGGGGCCTCGGCGGCCCTCACCGGCGCGCGAGCTCGCCGACCCGATCTTGTATTTCCCGTCGGGCCAGACGCGGCGAGTCCCGCCGTCAGGGTGTCGGTAACGCGGGATGACTTCTTCGGCGGCCTGTATGCCAGGTCAGGGAACAGAGATTTCTCGGGTGGCGTGTAATTACAGAACCGCGACCGAGACTCGTAACTCGCCTCCACTCGAATGGCCAATGTCTCGAAAGTCACGAAGTCGCGGAACTCATCGCGGCGCAGAGCCATCTGCAAGTGCGGCTGCATGTTACGATGGGCGTAATTAAGTTGTTCCTCGACAGTCCACGGGGGACTCAACCGCTCGAAGAACGATTGCATGCAGGAGAGATACTCCGCGACCGGCTCCTGTTCCCCCTGCACGCGTCTCAAAATCTCATCTCGCAACGCGAACTGAAAGTCCGGTTTACCAAAACGCGCACGCCACGCGGCCACGAAATCCTCCCAAGTTCTCCATCCATCGCGCCGATTCCTAAACCAGTACAGCGCGGGTCCCGTCAAGAAAGGCGGTAGGCATTTAAATAACTCGGCGTCGTCGACCGGGCACATGGTGCGGCCCTCCTCAATGCGATCGAGAAAGGCCTCCGAGTCACTTCCACGCGCTCCCGAAAACGAGGAATTCCATCTACGCAGCGTGTGGTACATGTCCCTCGCGTCATTTCGCTTAGGTGAGCGCGGGGGCGAATTACGGGCGCGAGGGAGGTGAGGGGAGGCGACGGGCTCCATCTCAGCCACGTCGTCCTCGTCGAATTGCCCCGGGCTATCGGGTCGCATGTCCGCGGGCGGCGACAGGTGTAATAAGTTCGACGCCCCCTCCCCCGCGCTTGTCGAGGCCATTGGCTCTGGCGGGATACCGAGTTCGAAGCGTATTAGCCGATCGCGCAAAACAGTACTCCCGCCCTCGCCCCCCTGGCCCCGCTGTAGCAACTCCTCTCGCAATTGCTCCGCTGTTAACTTGTAAATCCACCCGTAACGCTCGCGTCCCTCCGACATCTCGAAAATACTATTTACGCGTGATAAATATCCCTCAAGGATACACGAACACGCGAACTCGCTGTGGACCCTCCGCTACAACCTTCGCTAATAACGCTAAGTCGGGTGAACGACTCCTCGGGATAACAAACCTTGAATCGACCTGTATTATCGCCTATATAATTTTGACCGATCCGTATCAGTCAGCAACAAACGTCAAAATTTTCACGCAAAGTCGGATCACGGAGAGGCTCCCAAGGCAACACGCGCGAACGTAAACACGACGCGGGGTTCCGCAGAGAGAGATAGCGACACTCGAGCACGCCGTAATCACGCGGCCGGGCGAACAGCACAGCTCCAAATAACGAACCGAATTTCTCAAACACTGAGTACTCGCGACACCGAAATTACATGAGCCCGAAAATACTAAAAGTAAAAGGGCAAAATCCGCGACACGCACAATTTCACTTTTCTGAAAGAAAATTATAAATTAGCACAAATATCCGCTCACCAAAATTCAGGTCACACTGAAATATAACACAAAGAAATACACGATAAAATATCACACATAAAGAAAATTCGACATGCACAACGATATAGATCTCTCGCCCTTCCGAACCCGAAAGTAATAAACAAAAGATTTTAATCACTTTATTTTTACAGGGGCCCCACGTTGGGCGCCAAATTTGTAACCGCCGCTCACGAGCGACGGCCAACTTCGCCTCCGTCCCTGGCCGCGGCCCTGAGCCGCCCGGGTGTCGGGACGGCTATCCTCGCGAGGTTTCCCGACGCAACACTAAGTTGGGCGCCAGGTACGTTAAGCGTACCACTCTGTGTGCACCAACTCGCAAACCAATGTTTCGAGACGTGAATCTCGGGAAAGACGGGCGCACGCTAGGCGACCGGGGCGTTAGCGGCTCCGAGATCCAGCTGCTCAGCCCTCAAATGGTAGAGGGGGAGGTTCGGTGCGGGCAGATGGAATCGGGAAGGCGAGAGAATTACTTGTACGACACAGATGTAACAAATAAGAATAACAAGTGTATTTGATCGTAAATAATACAGAAACTGACGACTCTGCGGAGCGGTGGTGGCTCGCGCGCGCTATCAGCTGATGTCCGCTGGATATCAAATTTTTCGAGAACGGTCTGTTAAACGAGCGGGCTATGATGCGTACGCGGGAACTCTCCGACTTGTCTTACGCTTGACTCGGCGCCGTTGGAGGACGCCGACTTCCGTCAGGGTGACCTCGCCAAGGGCGAACGGGACGGATCGCAACTCCGAGCCCGCGCGACATGCGACGGACTCGTGTTCTCCCGTGCTCGAACGATTCTCGCGAAGATAAGCGCGATGATTACTAATGCTTCTCCCGTACGGCGGGATACGACGAACGCGTCGACAATTATCCGAATATACTCCCCGAAGGGCTCGCAGTCACAGTGCGATCGACCAAATTTTACAGCATTGACGAACAAAATCTTCTACGACGCGACAAGATACAGCGCGGGAATAACCCGCGACACGACGACCGGACGCAACAACAATTGACTCGGCTGCGGATCGGGACGCACACGCAACGCGAAACGATTCAGAAACACACGGCACGTAGCGAAATCACGCGGACGGGCGCGATCGGGCGAGACGACGAAGCTCCGTTGAATCCGGAAGCTCGAGATTCTCATAAACGCCGAGAGATTTTGCGACAAGTACGCGATTTCCTCGCGGCTCGCCCAACCCGCGAAATCGGTGGCTTTACAATATGCGTGACGCTCGTCTCACCACTTCGACTCTCCTCTCGTGGCCTCCTCCGGGTCGGGATGTCGGTCGCCCCTGCGTCCTTCCTTACACTCGTCTCGGGAACTCACGAACGCACGCACAGTTCTCAGGAATACGTCCGCAGCACGAGTGAGGAATCCTGGATCTCGCGGGGACCGCTCGGCGGCGCGCCCCACCTTGCCTCCGGCGTTCCCGGCCCTTATTGGCGGATTTCGCGAAAATCGATTTTCGCGCAGAGCGCGGTGCCCACGCTGTCGCCGGCTGATTGATCCACGCACGGCGGTCGATGTTTATGGGCCCCGGGCACGGGAATCCTGGCGCTTCCTTGCGCGGCCGACTCTTTTCTCTTCGCCCGGCGTATCCTCCGCCATCGGGGCGTCATTTCCTCCTCGACGGGGCGTCGGCGGATCTTGAGTTGTCGTGATTCCTTCGCCGCACTTCCCGCGGTATCGGGTCTGCAGTCGCCCCGTCGGGATGTCGGCCTCGCGCGCCGTCGCTGGATCCTGAAAGCGTGATTCAGCGGCAGTATCGGAATTCTAACATGGCACAAACGGTAGGCAAGATAAGGGCGGCATTACCTGCGGACCCCCGCTTAAAAAGGGTCTTCCTTGACTCCCTCGTTGTCCGTTCCTCTGCAATCTCCGGGAAGATTTTCCGTGGAGACGAGACGTCCGACAACTACAATGAGATCTTCACAGCCACCGATCTCCGCCGCAACCGCGGTATAACGCTCGCAAAAATCTTAACACGTAATTAAATGGACAGCACGTGGGACGTCACACACACAAAAGTACAGAGAATACGCTTTTGCGTCCGCTCCCGAGCGGGAGGACGCAGGGCCCGCGTGATGTTATTGCGTAAGGGCCCTCAGGGCCTTGTGACGGACAGCAGCCTGCGGCTGTCACGTCACAATATATATTTCTTCGCATGCAACTTTTTCTCTATGTAAATATAACGTAATGAAAATAACTTAAAAATAAATTAAAAAATAAAATACTTCTTACCAAAGCAAAGTAACAAAATAGATTATGTACTCTATTCAATAGTAAACAACGCATGTAATAAAAAAAACGTTCAATATGCAATTGATAGGAGCTAGGACAAGATGAGACACAAAGAAAAAATATATTTTACAACTTATTCTCCAGGACCGTTCAGGACTAATTGTAAGGAACCAGAATTTACTACATGTCGAAGCGTAATATTGGGCGCGTTCAGCAGACCACAGCAGATAGAGGTTGGTTTCGGAGAGCATTTATGACGCTGTTAGCGTGTTCTATCTTTCTTCAACATTCACTGAGTAACAAGGATAGAATGATACTTTTAGCGCTAATAGCGTCTCCCCGAACCCAGCCAGAGAGAGAGAGATTTTGAAAGAAATCTTTCATGTAATTTACTATTGAATAGTGTGCATAACCTATTTTGTTACTTTGTTTTGGTAAGAATTATTTTATTTTTTAATTTATTCTTAAGTTATTTTCATTACGTTAGATGATTTACATAAAGAAAAAGTTAATGCTTTCAAAAAGGTATATAATATTTATTTTATATTAATATAGGTTTTATAAGTTGAAAATAATATGGAAAAAGATCCTTTAAAACATAAGAAAGTGTATAAATATTTTTTGGATCCTACATATGAAAAATCAAAGGTAGATCCTCGTACAGATAAACGGTGGAGAAATATGACCACGGTAACACATGCGACAAAGAGAGAGGAAACTAATAAAATAGGTATTATTTTGTGTTTTTTATAATTATAAAATTATATTATATTTTAATAGTACGAGTTATAATGTACATCGAGCATGAGCTACATTACATATCCTATTTCTTACTCAACATTGCAAATAAAATGTATTATAAAACTAGTATTATATCATTAAGTAAGAATTAAATTATATCAGATATAATATAACTAATATTTAGTGCGTACTAGTATACAAAAATAAATTATATATTTTAATTATTTTTTGTTAATGTAAAATTTTAGATGAACCGTCAACTTCTGTAGATATCTATGACACAAATTTACATTCTAGTTGTAATCAATATAAAAATACATTATTTGATACTTCACTGCCATACAATACGCAAAACGAACACTCCTCAGAAGACTCCATTAACTTTGTTTATGATCAAGATAACACTAATACATTTTCAGAACATAATGCTGATATGTTCTCAGAAGGTAATACTGATATGTTCTTAGAAGATTATATATATATATATATATATATATATATATATATATATATATTGATGCATCCTTAAAAGATAATACTAATGTTTTAAACAGATTCATGTGGAAATCTATTCAACGACATAAATGAAACTATTATGTTTGAAAGTGCCAATCTCACAATACATGACGTTTTGATGATGGTTACTGACATCTGTTTACGATATAACTTAGCATATTCTACAAGACAAGCCATACTTGAATTTGTTAAGATATTAGCTAGACCAAAATTTTCTAAATGGGACATTGGTGACTATACAATGACAAAACTATACGATGCACCTAATGATAAAATTTTATATATTTTTTATTGCCCTACATGTAATATAGAATTGATGGGACCTATTACGAGGAAAGGTATTAAAAACCAAAGTCAAGTTTGTAATAAGTGTACTAGTCAATATCAAATTTCAATACAATCCTCAAATTATTATATATATATAGATATTTTATATCAAATAAAAATATTATTACAGAATAAGGATATTTTGTCAAAACTATTAACAAACTTAAAATCAATCAATAAGAGTACAAATTCAAAAAGTTTTACAATATGTGATATTTACAATGGGGAACTATATAAAAAACAATCCCTTGTTAAATGTACCGAATATAAAATGTTAACATTTAACTTTAATACTGATGGTGCAGCTTTATTTAATAGTTCAAAATTATCAATGTGGCCGATACAATTAATAATTAATGAACTTCCTGTTCAAATGCGATTCAAGAATATTATACTCGCCGCATTGTATATTTCAAAATCAGAACCTAAACCTGTATTTATGAATTTATATTTGGCAAGATTAGTGAAATTTAGCAAAGAATTCGTAAACTCAGGTATAACAATAGTTACTAATAAAAAACAATGTATTAAATTTAAACTTGTACCATTATGCGCATCAGTCGATTCCGTTGCACGACCTATTATGCAAAACCGAATGCAGTATAATGCGTATCAAGGATGTAGTTGGTGTTATTTATGCGGACGTTATATAAAAGGTGCTATACGTTATCCTATGCCAACAGAAGATCCAACACTGAGATCACATGAATCACATTTTAATGATATTCAGGATGCTACAAAAATTCAAAAAGTTGTTAGAGGTGTAAAGGGTACATCTGAGTTAACTAATATGCCGTTGTTTGATATTATTTGGGGTTTCCCTGTAGATTATATGCACGGAGTTCTTCTAGGTGTTACTAAACAAATGTGGGACATTTTGATTACGCCTGGGCATACATACTCTTTAACGGCAAAAAAACGCTCGGTTATCAATAAACGGTTATTAGCAATTAAACCACCTCATGAAAGTCATCGAATTCCGCGAAGTTTAGAGTGTAAAGCAAAATGGAAGGCTACAGAATGGCGATCGTGGTTATTATTTTATAGTTACCCATGTTTACGGGAAATTCTTGAAGATAAACTTTTACAATCTTTTTTATTATTAATACAAAGCGTTTATATTCTTTTACAAACTGCGATAAGTGAAGATAATTTAATTGAATGTGAATTAAATTTATTAAAATTCGTAGGTGAAAGTGAAATATTATATGGAGAAGAAGTGATCACTTTCAACATGCATTCTTTATTACATGTAGTGCAATCTGTTAGGAAGTGTGGACCATTATGGGCTACATCGACATTTCCATACGAAAGTAATATGTTTAATATAAAACAACATGTTAATGGACCTAAGGGTGTACAAAATCAAATAATTAAAAATTATTTGCGATGTATAAAATTTCGAAATTGCGCAACCACTGCATTTAACACTAATAGTTACGAATATTGCAAAAACTTATTTGAATATCGACGATTAAAGCAATATGTAAGTACTGAAAATAATATTGTATTTCCTGGCAAATTATTAACAAATATTACGGACAATTCGGAACAATCTTTGCGTAATGGTTTAGTATTTAATAGATGTGTGTTTAAAGGTACAATATTTCATAGTACTTTATATTGTCGATCACAGAAAACAGATGACACAGTAGTCCAATTAAAAAATGATACTATTGTCCAAATTGTTAAATTTGTTTTGTTCAAACAACAATATTATATGATAGTACATGAAATAATTGTTTCTCTTATTAAGGAAAATGTACCAATGTTACATTTAATGAAAGTTATTGAAAAAAAAACACACACAATTGTAACCTTGATTGATGATATTAAGCGAAAAATGTTATTTATAGATGTTGGAACATGTTACGTATACGCACTGTTGAAATACAATAAAGTTATTTAAATGTTTCAAAAGATTATTTATTTATTTTTAATAGTAAAACATATTTATAATTATAAATTAAAATTCTTTTCAGCATTAAAAATTGTAATATTAAATAATATTATGTACATATTATTAAATTAAAATTTCAAGTCAAAAAAATAAAAATTAGTGTAAAGAAGCAAACGACTAAATAAGACAAGTTTTTTGGAAAAACTTTCATCCCAAATCTCATAAACTACTGACGACAATTGTAGAATACAAATATGAATAATAAGTACTTCTTGAGATTACTCCTATATCATCTTGACTAAGAGAAATCAAGAATATATGTATTCCAAAAGGCCTATATTAGTTAGCAAACTTAATTTTATGTAGTATATTTTAGTAGGTGAGGGAATGGTAAATATAAAGTATTGTTTAAAATAATAATTAAAAAATTTAGCTTGCTAGCTAATATAAGGTCTTCCGGAACTATAGCCAAATCAGATAAATTTTATATAACAATTAAACGTAATAAGAATAATTTCAGATTAATTTATATAGACCTTGAATCGTAAATTTTATATTCAATACGATAAGTAGATAGGATCATATATAAAAGTAGTCGTATTCAGATAAAGCTTTAATCGTTTATTTCAGATACGATAAGAAACGATAGAACTTTATGTCCGCCGAAATTGGAATATATCTGATAGAAACGTATAGGAACAATTTCGGATTAATTCATATAGAGTCTTATAGACCTTGAATCGTAAATTTCATATTCAAAACGATAAGTGGATAGAATCATATATAAAAGTAGTCGTATTCAGATAAAGCTTTAATCGTTTATTTCAGATACGATAAGAAACGATAGAACTTTATGTCCACCGAAATTGGAATATATCTGATAGAAACATATAGAAACAATTTCGGATTAATTCATATAGAGTCTTATAGACCTTGAATCGTAAATTTCATATTCAAAACGATAAGTGGATAGAATCATATATAAAAGTAGTCGTATTCAGATAAAGCTTTAATCGTTTATTTCAGATACGATAAGAAACGATAGAACTTTATGTCCGCCGAAATTGGAATATATCTGATAGAAACGTATAGGAACAATTTCGGATTAATTCATATAAAGTCTTATAGACCTTGAATCGTAAATTTCATATTCAAAACGATAAGTGGATAAAATCATATATAAAAGTAGTCGTATCAGATAAAGCTTTAATCGTTTATTTCAGATACGATAAGAAACGATAGAACTATATGTCCGCTGAAATTGGAATACATCTGATAGAAACGTATAGGAACAATTTCAGATTAATTCATATAGAGTCTTATAGACCTTGAATCGTAATTTTCATATTCAGTACGATAAGTAGATAGGATCATATAAAAAAGTAGTCGTATTTAAATAAAGCTTTAATCGTTTATTTCAGATACGATAAGAAACGATAGAACTTTATGTCCGCCGAAATTGGAATATATCTGATAGAAACGTATAGGAACAATTTCGGATTAATTCATATAGAGTCTTATAGACCTTGAATCGTAAATTTCATATTCAGAACGATAAGTGGATAGAATCATATATAAAAGTAGTCGTATTCGGATAAAGCTTTAATCGTTTATTTCAGATACGATAAGAAACGATAGAACTTTATGTCCGCTGAAATTGGAATACATCTGATAGAAACGTATAGGAACAATTTCGGATTAATTCATATAGAGTCTTATAGACCTTGAATCGTAAATTTCATATTCAAAACGATAAGTAGATAGGATTATATATAAAAGTAGTCGTATTCAGATAAAGTTTTAATCGTTTATTTCAGATACGATAAGAAACGATAAAATTTTATAACTTTTCTATCTGGCAAGAAATCTAGTGTCCGATAGAAACGATAGATTCAGATAAAATCATATTCAATTTCTATCAAATTTCTATATGTTTCTATCAGTTTCTATCGTACTTTTTGAACAGGGATAATAAATTTCAATCATTAAATAATTATTTTATTTAATTTTATATTTAATGTATTCCTGTTGTTTCCTGAATTTCAGAAAATTGAATTCAAATCTATATACATATGGAGAATTGGAAAAGAATCACTAAGTATTTCATCATACCATGTATGTTAAGTTGGTAATACACGAGCTGTAAAGAGATACTGTTACGATATCACGACCAACTAAAGACCTGATATTACTGCCGTCGTTAACGAGCGGGATAATTTCGTTGAATACGAATAAAATTGCTTATGGATTTATTAAGAAAAGGAATTGTTGCAATCCAATGTCAGGTATTTTCAAACCAAAACCTTTTACAGAAATGTTTCTGACCAATGGAAATTTATTATATTATTAACGAAAAAAAATCTACTTGTAGAATGTGTTATACTTGATGGAATATGGAGATGTGGACTCGTTTACGTTATAAACAGAGGCTTTGGTGACTGTCATTGAGAGACTGAATGCAGCTGTAATCTATGATGATTTTCACATTTATATTAATATCACTTATTGTAATAAAATTTATGTTTAGAAAACTTAATAGATTGCAAACGTGTATACAATAAAATGTAAGATATCCTACAATATTAAGTTTTCAATATTACTCGCTTCTCGTTAACACACACACACACGCACGCACGCACGCACGCACGCACGCAGGCACACGCCTATATACATACATTTAATAATTCTCTAGATGAAATGATAATAATATGAACTACAGTAATTTTCATCAAAATTATGACAAAGATTGCTCGACGTAAAGTGATCGATACACTGATGAATTTGAAGGATAAGGCACGAAAGAGAGGTATGGAAAAAAAACTAATATCCATTTTACTTTTTTATTTCACACACATATACTGTAATTTTTTATTTTATTTCAAGTTACAAAAGATATTTTAAACAAATGTTTTTATTTTTATGACATTATACTAACAAACTGCGTTTCGATATTTGCTATCAGTACTGAAAATCTACAGTACATGTGACGTAAACTATAGATTTTCAGTATTGGCAGCGGATATCGGAACGCGCCTTAATAATATTAATGAATGTTAAAATAAAAGTATTTGGATAACCCTCTGCCTCGTCCACCTCGTCCGCCTTGTCCACCTCGTCCACGCCATTCATTTAATCTGCGTTTTTTGCGAAAACTCTTTTCCCAGCGTCGCGCTGTAACAGTTTTATTAAAAATAATTTAAATTTATTTATTTATAATATTACATTACTACTTTAATAATAACAGTGTGACTTTTTAAATAAAAGACTTACGTATATTTTTATCCCGCTCTTGTAATGGTTCTTGCGACTGTGGGCTCGATTTTTTGCTCGACGACTGTGTCTCTGTTTCTGGCTGTGGGTTCGGCTCGCTGGGTTGCTCGTTCCGTTGCTGTGGGGACGACCCACTCGGTTGTACCTCTTGTGGTGGGGTTTGCAGTCTCGATGGTTCGTTTAATTTTTCCATCAGTTTATTCAGTGCGGCCTCCAGGGCCGCGATTCTTGTATGTTCATCAGCAGGTTCCATAATACTAAAAAAAAGTATAGTTTTTATAATTTTTAATGATTTGAAGTATGTTTAGTATGTAATGTTTTACTTACACATCGTTGTCGGAGTCGTCCTTATCTTGATCATTTACATTTGCGGAAGATAGTTTTTGGGTTATCTTATGTAATTTCTTCTCCAGGGCCGCGATTTTCGTTTTGTCGGCGGCTGCCATGATACTGAAAAATATAATTTTTATAATTTCGAGTATATTTTAATGTAAAATGTAATTAAAAATAATTAATGTCTCTTCTTACATCTCGTCATCGGCGTCGTCCATATTAATTTTCATTTGTTAAAACAATCACGGGTCAAAAATCAATAGAAACTATTACGCTGTATGAGTAACGCGCTAGTTAATGCTTCAGTTTATGGTTATTAATCGCTATGAAACATTCATCACGGCAGCAATCATATAACTTTTTCCTTAGTGCGGAAACGTGAAAAGTGAAAAGTTTTATGTACCTATCTCTTTCTATTAGTGTTAAATAGAAAGAGACAGTACTTGTAACTTTACTTTTCACGTTTCCGCTCTAGAGGAAAAATTAAATGATCGATACCCGGGAACATAAATCCTTAACAATAGCATTACTCATACAGAATGAATTTAGTTTATGGTCATATTGATGTTTTATAGGAATCAATGACGTTAAAAAATTTAATAATTTTTTTTAAAACTAAATTTTTCATCAACATAAATTAATCTCGGTTAATTTAATTTTTCTTTTGTTTATTTTATTAAAAATAAAGTTATTAAATTTTTCTAATGTCATTGATCTTTACAAAACATTCATTGTCCGATATTCATAGTCAAATTGATTTATTTCAAAATCGTCTCAAGCAATGTTTTGCAAGCAAGATGCTAATACGGCTCTATTATTGGTTGATGGCATCTTAAAACAGTACTTAGATGATCTTAAATATACCCGACTATAGCCAGTATTCATAGTTGGATCTTATATTTTAGTCGCGTGATGTCTTTTGACGCTGAAAATGAGCGTCAAACTTCAGCGTGAAAAGGCACCTTAATAGGTTGGATCGGAATCAACATATTGGAGTTAAGGTGAAGAATAGGATAGGAGCATGTTGGAGCATGCAACACGAACAGACCCTAAGTAATAACATTATGGCGGCAAACAAGGAAATTCTGTAAGTATTAATCTTGTGAAAATAATTAATAAAAAAATGTATTAAAATTATAAGAAATACTAAAATTAATCAATTTAATTTCAGATTGATGGACACGGAAGATGATGAAATAATAGCCTATGCAGCTTCTCAAATTGAGAAGCTGCATGTGGCACAATCCAAATCACACGCGGATACATCGGCCCCGCCACCGGCGTCGTCGCTGCCACCACCGACGACGACGATGACAATGGGTCCCCCACCACTGCTGCCGTCGACAACGTCGGTCCTTCCGACGACGTCGGTCCCACCACCGTCGGCGCCGACAACGACAATGGACCCCCCACCACCGCCGCCGTCGACTACGTCGGTCCCTCCGACGACGTCGGTCCCAACATTGCCACCGCCGCCGACAACACCGATCTCGTCGATCCCGCTGCCGATGCCGACGACATCGATCTCGCCGACGACGCTAGCCTCGCCGACATGGTGGACTCCGTACGGTCCATACCCATACGCATGGCCATATTCATGGGGATTTGTACCCCCACCACCACCACCACCACCACCACCACCACCACCACCACCACCATCACCATCACCGCAATCGTCACAGCAAATGACAAAACGTAAGAAAAAAATTATCATTTATTAATATTTTTTAAATAAATAATATTTTATAAATAAATAATATTTTTATTTTCTTTTTACAGCTCCTCGCTGGCAACGTGGTGGCCAAAAAAAAGATAGAAAAGGTTACGGACAAGACCATGGTGGACGAGGCCGTGATGGACGAGGCCGTGGCAGGCGAATCCGCGGGAGAGACCGTGGGCAAAACATTTATATTAGTTACAGTTAAAAATATAAGTAATATAGAATGGATATATATGTGACAGTAGCTGTGTGTGTGTGCGTACAAAATAAAATAAATATTTTTTATTATAATTCCAGATATACTGCATATTTGTTCCAGATTTTGCCAAGATATACTGCAAGATAAAGATAATAAATAAATAAAAATGTATAAAACGATATGTATAAAAAAATAAAATATATTCTCTTATATAAAATACTTATATAAAAATTATTTTAACTTAACCTTCTATATTATTAAATAAACTAAAAATCTTGAAACATATAACCATATGCCAGCTTGTAATAATCTTGTTGTAATCTTATAAAACTTGTTATAATCTTATATAATGTTATAATCTTAGAAAAGTTATAAATGTGGTCTATGGGCTTTATATAATCTAAATTCTGTAAGAACCATGCTTTTGTTCCCATTACAAGCCGACACATGATTATAGGTTTCAAGAGCATTAATTAAAATGTGATCTTTGTAGACCTATGAAAAGAATTGTATTTTAATTAGATTTGTAATATTTTTGTTATCCGTATATTCAGCTCGCATAGAATGGATGGCAGTTATTATAACTAAACAGATTAAATGTAGAGATAATCCTTGAAATTCATGTAAACGTCTCCAATATTACATCCTATCCGTGTCATCAGCAGGTCAGTTGGGTGATACTATGGCCCGTACACTTCGTTGTAGTAGTTTTAGACTAGATTTCATCACGTATAAAAAAGATACAATATCTTTAAGTTTAAATACTTTGTTGTTCCCAAAATTGTAATTGTACTTTTATAATTATGTTTATTGTTCTTTTACAGTTACAATAAATTGATCTATTTTGTCCATGTTTTACTTAAAAAAAATATCTTGAAACATATAACCATTTACCAGTTTGTAATGTTAAACAAAAGCGTGACTTACAAAAATTATAAGTGTGGTCTATGGCCTTTAAGTAATCTAGACTGCCACTTGCAAAGTTAGCAAGTTTGAGAAATTTCCATAAGAACCATGCTTTTGTTTCCCATTACAAGCCGACACATGATTATAGATTCCACGATTATTAATTAATTAAAATCATATACGTCTCGAAAAAAAATAAGTTAAAGAATTTCACATTCAAAATAAAAAATTTTGAATGTGATCTTCATAGACCTATAAAAAGAATTTTAATAATTAGAATAAATTGTTTAGAGAACAAAGTATTTAAATACTTATATCCAGTTCGCATAGAATGCATGGCAGTTATTATAACTAAACAGATTAAACGAAGAAATAATCCTTGGAATTCTATAAACATCTCCAATATTACACCCTATACGTATTATTAGTAGGCTAGTTGGGCGATACTATGGCCCGTATACTTCGTTGTGGTAGTTTTAGACTAGATTTCACGTAATTTACCTACAAAATCTGAAAAAGACACGATATCTTTAAGTCACACAGTTGAAATACAATATTTTTTTTAATAAAAATATAACACTTGTAACTATTCTCTTACCTGACTTGCCATAAAATAATAACATACTTGAAGAACTAGAAAGTACACTTTCAAATAATCCTTTTGAATTGCCTTGCCAATTCTCTATATGCCAATCATTGAATTTCAAAGGGAATGAATCTCGGTGAACTTATTAACAGTTAACAGCAGCTGGCACACTGTAAATTCTGAGCTTTCATCATGTTAATTATAAATAAAATGATGCAAAGCACTACCGTGCCTCTTGATCTTTCTTTCCTTACTCATCCATTCTTTTTTCTTTTTCTGTCTTCTTTTGGTTTAAATTTTTTTAATTAACTGAAATTTAAAACATAACACAAAGTATTACTCTTATCTCAGAATATAACAAAAAATGCAAATTTTGTGTAACTTATCTAATCTTCAAATTAAGCACAGCCGTATTTCCTTCCATGATGTAATCCACGATGTAATATACAAGTTTATCATATCATCGTGAAATCTGCCACAGACTCACTGTTCTGTTTCTTCTTAATTGATCTCTTTTTCTCTCTCTCTCTCTCTCTCTCTCTCTCTCTCTCTCTCTCTCTCTGCCATTTTTCCTCTCTCGAAGTTCTTCTTCCATTCGATGATTCATAAATACCTTAAACAATTATCATCATAAGGAACAATCGCGAAACTGTCTCCACATCTTCACAGAGAAAAACCTCGAGGTTTCTCTCTGGGGCTCAATTCTTGAATTCATTCGTAAGAGAAACGTATTCGCAAACGTGTAGCTTTTAACCAATAAACTTGCAACTTTTCTGTTAAAACGAGTAGGTATTTGCGCAGCATATGTTTTTCTTGCAAATAAATTCAGGAATTGAGTCCCTGGTCTCCAACTGTCTCACGTTGCATATTTACACTTACTTACAGCGAATCAATATAATGCCTCTCGAAACTTCGACCATGTCTTAAAATATTGTTTTCTTATTAAAAGACACATCAGTCATTGTTTAGATTAGACATAAATAATGGTATACTACTTCACGAAACTGTCATCATATCATAACAATAACCCCTGGCAACTCACATAACCCATAACCCATTACACATACCGTAGTGACGATGCAAATGCCGTAATGACGATAATACGAATAACTGCGTTCCATTTTATTACGTACATAATTAACGTTAGACATTATTATGCGTGAAACGGAACATTACCCAAGAAGCATGCAAAAGTGACCACTGTTTCGTCGGTATGACAAGTTCTTAAATAACCTGAGGTATGTGGATGATAATACACTCGGGTGTAGTTAGTGGAGGACACTGAGGTGATATTTGGGAACACAGCTTTAGAAATTTTATGAACGTTCGGATTTGTTATGAATTGTTTATGGCTGTTTCGTTATTGCTCATTATTGATACAGATTGTCAATATAATTTGAGTATTATTAAATCAAAGGCGAAAAGAAAGTATTGAAAATAATATTTTAGTAAGTATCAAGATAAATGTGTAATTATTTTCAAAGTAGACTTTCGGAATTTTACAAAATTAGATAAAAGCAAATGGGCATGAAACATGGTTATGTTATTTATTTTTTTATACTTTCCGAATTTTATAAATATGTTAACATTTTATGATCTGAGCATATTCGTTGCAATGTATATGTTTTTATATCAAGAGACACGGTAGTGGCTTGCGCCAAGTTTTTATATTTTGCTACTGATTGAAATAATCAAACTTTTGGTTTTTTTGCGTAGATCTGGGAATTGATTCTGTATTGTTAAAGCATACATACCAATTAGTGGATTTATTTTTTTCAGAAATACAAAAAATACCCATTGTATTGAAAAGGTAACATTAATTTTGAAAAGCTAACTTGTTTATTAAGAGACACGGTAGTGGCTCGCGCCAAGTAAAAGCATATAGCACGTGTCCGACCGTGCTCTTAAGGGTGCATCCCGATGGAGAAGAATTAACGGAACGGAATAGAAACGGAATGGAAATATGGAGAGGGATTGAGCAATCAGAGTAATTCCGTTTCAATTTCGTTTCGTTTTTTGATGAGTTGGATCTCTATGTACGGAACTGTCTCGGAATGGAAAAGGAATGGACACACTTTTAAAAGTGGCAAAGCATATTATCCTTTATGGTCTGTCGGGCGACTTTTACGATTGTGCCTACTTTTTTAAACGATACATTGGTTGGAATATCGCCAGTAAGTATAAAAATAGTGATAACTGATAATTATATTTTAATAACATTATAACATTTATTTCTAATATTTATTTTAGAACTGTAACATCCTTACAAAAATCAATACATGAAGCTTCGACAAGTTCAACAAAAAATAACAATAGCACTCTTTTCACATCAACAAGCAACAACTTCAACGTGAATAATAACGTTTTAACTCTTACCAACAATAATTCTACGTCAATAATTATGTTTATATATATTTCTGTTGTAGAGAGAAAAAGAATTGATTGATTTTTTTACGTGAACGTTTTCTGCTGCTAAAATATTTGTTCTCATACTCATCTTTACGAACTTTTTTATATCTATCAAAATCAATCCTTTTTTCTCTACGACAGAAATATATAAATATATAAACATAATTATTGAGGTAGAATTATTGTTGGTAAGAGTTAAAACGTTATTATTCACGTTGAAGTTGTCGCTTGTTGATGTGAAAGGAGTGCTATTGTTATTTTTTATTAAACTTATCGAAGCTTCATGTATTGATTTTTGTAAGGATGTTAGTTCTAAAATAAATATTAGAAATAAATGTTATAATGTTACTAGAATATAATTATCAGTTATCACTATTTTTATACTTACTGGCGATATTCCAATGTATCGTTCCAAAAAGTAGGCACAAAATGTACAAAAATGCGTCGTAAAAGTCGCCCGACGGACCATGCAGGATATGCTTTGCCACTTTTGAAAGTGTGTCCGTTCCTTTTCCGTTCCGAGACAATTCTGTACATGGGGATTCAGCTCGTCAAAAAACGGAATGGAATTGAAACGGAATTACTCTGATTGGTCAATCCCTCTCCATATTTCCATTCCGTTTCTATTCCATTTCGTTAATTCTTCTCCATCGGGATGTACTCTTACGCGAGTACGCGACTTACTTATTTTTCCATTTAAGTACTGCATTTTTAATGTTTGTCTCTATCTAATTTTTACATTATTAGTTTATTTTTAAACAGTGTCTACTGACTTATTTCCTAAATCTCGGAAATATGGAGAATTTTAAATATGGAGAAATGTTTTGGGTGAATGTTTCTAGCGATTGACGATTGCGTCTGCGTTTGCGTCTACAATTGTCTTTTTAACAATCAGAAGGCAGCTGCTGGCGATTACGACTACATTTCTTTTAGGAAACACAATCGACACAAGCATCGTTCTATCTTTTTTTTATGTTCAATGAGTAAGATAAATAAAACGATACTTGTGTCGATTGTGTTCCCTAAAAAAAGCAGATTAGTGATACAATTAGTGATTCTTAAGCTTCGTCTACAATGAGTTAGTCGTTGGTCGTAAGAAATTTAATATTTGTAAGCCCGGATTTACAATAGGTGTAGTAAGCCTTATGCCATAAGAAACTGATCAATTATAATTGGATGTGAGAAGAATAAACGAATATAATTGGTTAATTCCTTAGGGCTTAAGGCTTACTACACCTATTGTAGATCTGGCCTAACAGCTAATAAGTATAAAGCTTTTATGTTGCAATGATCTTACAACTTCACTATTATTAAAATACAGTGGAAAAATATTAATATTTTTATTTTTAAGCAGAACGTCTCTACTGACCCAGATAGCATAAAATATTATCATAAATATTTATAAATATTTTACAAATTTATTAAAAAAAATATTTTATATAATTAAATTATTTTTTATAAACCATTTAGAAATGATACAAAAATTATCAACAATATATAGAATATATTTTTAAAATGTACTGAAAAAAAAAATTTATGTATATGAGCTTGAAATATTTTTTATATTTAATGGTATAAATAATACTTATTTTAAATATTTTCATAAATGTTTATCATAATTTTTTTATACCTGACAAACTCATAAAAATATGTACAAAATATTTATTATAAATATTTTTTCTTTTAAATATTTTATAAATATTGTGTGCTATTTGGGGACTTATTTTTTCCTCCTAAATTTCGGAAATTTAATGTTTCAGGTGAAAGTTGTATGTAAGTAAGATATTAAAAATATGGATTTGACTTTGATGTCAGTCAGGAGGATGTTATTAAGGTGATCTTCTGATGTTGTCGACATTATTCAAAATTAAGTCTATGGGGGCGTTCTTAAATTCGCAATGGATGCAGCCAGATACACCAGAATGTCATTCTATCTTTGTTCAACTTTCCGTAAGTAATAAAGATGGAATGACATTCTGGTGTATCTGACTGCATCCGTTGCGAATTTAAAAACGCACTTCATATGTTCATTGTTTTAAAACCGTTTCCGAGGCCGGTATTCATAGTCTTATATTTAAGATCATCTTAAGTACTGTCTTAAGATGCCATCAGCCAATCACAGGCTCGTATTAGCATCTTAAGACATTGCTTGAGATGATCTTTAAATAAAATTCGACTATGAATACTACCCCGAGCTTCAGGGCCTTAGTAGAATGGCTGACTTACAATCTTAAGACATGTTTTATGGTTTAAGCCTTATGTCTTGAAGCAATGCACAATAAGGCCGGATCTACAATAGATGTAGTAAGCTTTATGCTATAAGAAATTGACCAATTACAATTGAATATGAGAAGAATAATCGAATATAATTGGTTAATTTCTTATGGCATAAGGCTTACTGTCCAAAAAACACATTATAGTCAAAATGACATCACATTGATGTCATAATTACGTCATGACAGAAAGAGTCAAAATGATGATTTTTGGTCACAAAATTTTACGGTTTATTGACGTCAGAAAAGTGTTATGCTAGTAATATATTTAGTATTATAGTATATAGTTAAAAGAACTTTTGAAATACATTTATAGAGTAAAAACATGTGAAACAAATTTATTAAAATTTTTATATCTTATAATTATAATAGATATAATTAAACAAACTATATATATATATATATATATATATATATATATATATATTAATATAGTTTTTATAATTTTAGTGTATTGTTTAATTTTCTAAAAATGGTTCTATTGCAAAATTAATTATTACATATGCACAATATACCATAAGTATAATTTTTATATAAGCTGATACGTTTATATATTAAAATTAGAGATCAGTCATCTTTTCGTCACGGAGCAAAGTTATCTTCTTGTCACTAAATAGCAGATACTAGAGTCAATTTTTGATCATACAAAAAATGCGTGAAATATTTTTTGCCTCTTTTTGTCAAAATGACTATTTGGATTCGAAATAGTCATTTTAACTTTTCGTTGACTTTAGTGTGTTTCTTGGGTACACCTATTGTAGATCCGGGCTAACTGTCTTGTGTCTTGTTTGTGTCTTAATGGCAATATCGAAAACGACAAAAAGAGGCAAAAAATATTGCCATTGAGATACAAGACACAAAACAGTTATTGTGCGTTGCTTCGTGTTGTACGTTAAAGTATACGGGTGCGTTGCTTCGTGTTGTACAGGTGCGTTGCTCTTGATCAATTAGAAGGCAGCTGTCATAGACGCAAACGCGAATGCAGACGCAACTATCAATTGCTAGTGTAATTCAAGCATTAAGCCTTGTCTAGAATAACCGTGGTGAGGTAATAAGGTCATTGTAATTTGCGATAGCCAGTGAGCATAAAAATCTTATGTTGCAACGACCTTACAACTTTACTACTACGGCTATTGTAGACGATGTTTTATATGTAATAATTCTTTCTTTTTAGTTGCATAGATACTTGTGTTTTCTAATTTTGAGAAGAGGTAAGTATTTTTTTTAATTTTTCCTTATTTATACAAGGCTGCTGTGTGCCAATAAAAAAGGTTGCTGTGCGCCAATACAAAAGGCTGCTGTGCGTCAATAAAAAAAAAGCTGCTGTGCACTAATAAAAAAAGGCTGCTGTGCGTCAAAAAAGAAAGGCTGCTGTGCGTCAATAAAAAAAGGTTGCTGTGCGCCAATAAAAAAGGCTGCTGTGCGTCAATAAAAGAAGGTTGCTGTGCGCCAATAAAAGAGGCTGCTGTGCGTCAATAAATAAAGGCTGCTGTGCGTCAATAAAAAAAAGGCTGCTGTGCGTCAATAAAAGAAGGTTGCTGTGCGCCAATAAAAGAGGCTGCTGTGCGTCAATAAATAAAGGCTGCTGTGCGTCAATAAAAAAAAGGCTGCTGTGCGTCAATAAAAAAAGGTTGCTGTGCGCCAATAAAAAAGGCTGTTGTGCGTCAATAAAAAAAGGTTGCTGTGCGCCAATAAAAATTTGCTGCTGTGCACTTATAACAATTGTTCGTCTGTAAAAAATTTTAGCAGATTTGCAAAAATTTGTAAAAGATCTTTCTAAATAAAATGTCTCCAAAAGAAAAAGAAATTATTTTAAAGCCTGAAAATAGAGATATTATTATCCAAAATGAGTGGCTTAACGATGACCATATTGATCATTTTCACGAACTTTTACAAAATTGTTCCGACTATAAACCTGTTGGAACATGGCGAATACAGCTTCCTCATTTAATACAACCTGTATTACAAGATACAAAACACATTCAAATATTGTACAGTTCGTCACATTGGGTATGTAGCTATTACGATAGAAAAAATATATTCATATATGATTCCTTAAATAATAAAATACTACATAAAGATCACGAACAATTCTTAAAAAGATTATTTCCAACATATGATTTTAAGAAACGTTTAGTCAAATTTCCGACTGTGCAACAACAACCGAATGGTAATGATTGTGGTGTTTTTGCAATAGCTTTTGCTATTTCATTATTATATAACATTAAACCTGAAAAAGTAAGATATGACCATAGTTTAATGCGTTTGCATTTATTAAAAATTTTTGAATCTAATGTGATTGAGCATTTTCCTCAGGATTTAAATTATGGTGTCCCTCAAAAAGTACTTCCATTAGCAGTAATAAGAGCAAGAGAAGCTATAGCTAATGCTCAACGTATAAAAAGATTTAAAAAAAATACTTTGAAGACTGAATGTCATGATATTGATAATAATCAGGTTAAAAAATATCATATAAACGAATATGACTCTTTGAAGAATAAATGTAATATAGAAGATAATTATGGTAAAAAACGTCATCTAGACGATGATTTGGAAAATGCTTGTTTTGAAAAGCGGTTTCAATGTCAACAAAACTTAGAACAAAATCGGACTAAGCAGCTGGATCAATATAACACAGATTTATTGAGTAATCATGTTAAAAAGCAACGTCAACATGAAAAAATTGAAGATAATCGTGATATAAAACGTTATACAGACAATGATTTGGAAAATATTCGTGCTAAAAAGCGACTTCGATATCAACAAAATTTAGAGCAAAATCGGGTTAAGCAACGGGATCAATATAAAAAAAATTTATTAAATAATCGTGCTAAAAAGCGGCTTCGATATCAACAAAATTTAGAACAAAACCGGGCTAAGCAACGGGATCAATATAAAAAAAATTTACAAAAAAATCGTTTGCGTAAGAGAATACATTACTTTACACATTTACAACATGAACGAGATAGATACAAAAAATATTCCGATCGTAAATGGCTGTATAATAAACAATATTACGAGAAAAAGTTGTTAAAATTTAATTCTGTAAAAAAATATGACGGTCAAAATATTATTAAAAAATATAGTAAGTTTTGGTCAAAAAATTACATACATATGCGTAATCCCGTAACAATAACAGATATTATGAATAAACTTGATATTAAAAATAAAATTGAAAGACGATTAGAAGCTGAAAAGATTTTGCGTTGGTCTATGCATATTAGAAATAATTATATTCACAATATGTATAAAATATTAGCTGTATTAAAGAAAAAGGCTGAAGTACACTTAACTCTCGTTACTGAGTGTTTAACAATTGATGATAAATTACATGCGTTATGTGGTATATCAGGTCATACAGCTTCTTCCGAAAATTATTTTATTGATTCTACATATAGTGAACAATTTATTTCATCGCAACCTTTGATAACAAACGTGAAAGGTCAAATTATAAATGTATTACCTTTGGTAGAAGCACAAGCTAAAAAAGCATGGTTGTGCAATACTTTGTGTAAAATTGATTCACTTGTAATTGATCGTTATAAAAAATTTCTCGAAGCAATAAATACATGTATTTTAAAGAAAATACCAGAACTATTACGCAAAGTTTGTCAGAAATGTACAGTAAACGATTTGACTGACAAATTAGGTCATACACAGGCTTGTTACATTAATCCAAACCTTTGTAAAGCGATGTCTCTTTCTATTCAGTTATTATCACCTCATTTTCCAAAAGTGAGATTTATTAAACGTTTTATTTATCGAATGAGAGCAGACTATCGAAAGTTAATAAATCTAGAAAAGGCTTTAAATTCTGGTGATATCGATACATTAAATGAACTTATAACTTTGGCACAAGATCGAGCAAATATGTACAAACATCATCAAACTTTAACTGATTTGAGTGATGATGATATTATTTCTAAATATAGCAAAGCATTTAAGGCGTTGACTAAACGTTCCATGGATACACCTCGATATGTTTGTGTTTCATGTGAAAGACTTTGCTATAAGAGAAGTGTATCTGAAATTAGTAAGGTTAAAACACAATTAGATATTCCAATTTGGAGAGATTTAATGGCACATATAAAAAATCTAAATATTAATCCGCAATACATATGTCTTTATTGCCAAAAAAAATTCCGTAACGGATTAATGCCTGCTTATTGTATTTTGAACAATTTATTTATCCAAAATGTTCCCGAAGTAATATCGTCTCTTAATTCATTCGAAAAAAATGTTAATACAAAGAGCTAAAGCATTTCAAACTGTTGTTAAAATGGGAACTGTAATGAATAAAAAGTTGCCTCACAAGCAGATGGTACAGAAAGTACACTGCAAAGCATATCCTCTTTATATATAAAGGACATGTATATTTTATAACGGAATATACAATATTAGAACGGATTTCTTACGTGTCCATTTTACTTAAGCGTGACTGGCGCAATTCTTAATGTGACATTTTATCTATGTATGACAATGTCTTTTATATAAATAGGACTGAAAATAATTATTATAGAATAGACGTTAAACCGGACATTATAAAGGATGTGGTCCGGACATTATAAAGGATGTGGTCCGTCATGTATATTAAAGCGGACGAAATAAACAAAACTATGCTGGCAACGCAATATGGCGCGAGCGGTAGCGATAGCTTTGTCGTTCACTGTTACAACAGTCTGTTAGCTTGTCTGCTTTGACGGCCGTTCTCTTCGCAGTTGTGATGAGTGTTTTTGTTGCTAATTGTTGGTGCTAGTTGTGGGTGTCGATCGGCGCGGTGGCCGTCGCGTTGGGTATGCGGCATGTGATTGCGAATTTGGGTTGCTTCCCGAGGATGGTGACGCGGGTGTGTGCTCCTCTTGCGGGCATTATTCGCCTTTACATGAGCGTGTGAGAAAAGAAGCACACGTTTGCGTTGTCATCCGCGGGAGACAACTCAAATTCGTCGCGGTCGCATGCCGTGCATTTGCCGCGGTGGTTGCCTCGTCGATCAGTGCCCGTGTTGGCACCAACGGTTAGCAATAGAGATGTTTATTGCAACTGAGGGGAGGGCAGCCGTTAGGGCGGACATTAGTCCGTTCTATTTATGAAGGACATTAAAGACAATGTCCTGCATATATAATTCCGTTTTAATTTCACACTTATCTAAAGTGGAAAAAAAGTCATTTTTTTCCATTATAGTTTCGCGGAATTTAGAGCGGATGTGTTTTGCAGTGTAAAAGGTAGAACATTTCATTTACCATTACCATTAGAACAAACAATGAATAAAATATGATCGAAAACTGATGCGATAAATAAAAACAATATGGAATTGTACATTTTGGTTAGAGGTATTCCGACAAAAACAAAAATTATTTGGGAAGAAATGGTAAATCTTAAAAAAGTATTTGATGCTTTGGTATGGTTGAAACGTAATAATCACCTTTATAAACACATTATACTGCCAGATACTTGCGATGGATTATGTTCGGAAAAAAATGTAGAATTTTTTGAAATAAAAGAGACAGAAAATGATACTGAATTTGTATCGGATAATGATAATGATGGTATATTATTAAATTCCAAAATTGAAATGCAAGAAACAAAAAATAATGCAGAAGCTATTGTTTTAAATCTTCAAGGTGACGCTATGTTAACTCAGGTTACCGATGACAAGGAGAATTATTATGAACAGTATACCATTTATTCTTTATATGAAAAAAAAAACACGTGAAAGTGCTAACGCTTTGTATCAAATGTTAAAAATTGAAGAACTACCCTTGGATAACCGTGAAAAATTTTTAGATCTATTATTGTACGAAAGCGAAGTCGTGCACGCATATCGATACAATTAAGACGTGACGCAGGTCTACGGACCCCAAGCGTATGTCACGCAGCGGATCCGGGTGGTGCCCCCCGGTCCGTCCAAAAAACATCGATAAATAAATTATGTGACAGGTGTCACAGGACAATGCAGATCGTAAATTTGCTTGTCCCATCGTATCTACGCCGAAGATTTCCTGGCGGCACGCGAGAAAACATGAACAAACGTGTTCGCGAAAACACTCTTCTCCCGTCCCCCGCTAAGACCATCACACAAATCGCTTATTGGTCCATACGGCGCTCTTCTTCAAATCAAAGCACGTCAATTCGTGGTTCATCATCGAATCGCAATGCGGAAAAATCACACCAGCGGAAGGGGTTGTCGCCAAGGAAGATCTCGTCAGGCTTTCGAGCAGTCTGAGTAGATGCGTTGTTACGTGTAGACATCAGTTCAGTCGGTCTTATATGCGAATGCGAATAATCATAAGTCGATCTTATACGCGAATACGAAAAGTGTGAAGTCGATCTTATATGCAAATACGAACAGTCTAAGTCGATCTTATACGCGAATACGAAAAGTGTTAAGTCGATCTTATATGCGAATGCGAACATTATAAATCGGTCTTATACGCGAGTGCGAACATTGTAAGTCGATCTTGTGCGCGAATGCGAACAACTATACGAACTCGAAACGTACAATTTAGGATACGGTGGTCCTCAAACGTTAATAAACTGTACACCGGACTGCATAATAGCGCGATATATGTATAACTCGCGTTTGTACATAGATAATAAACTGTGATATAGTGTAAATATAGTGTTAATCTCATTGATCATAAACCTTTAACCAAGGACCTTTACGCGAAACCGCGGTGTGCGTGTTTGTGTGCAACGCCACCAATTTTTCCACAGAACAATTATGTTTTCCAGATTTATATCCTTTTGGTGTTAATGGACAACATGAAACTAGACAAATTAAACTTCATGAACATGAATATATTAAATGTCGTTTGACTTCTAAACATCCCCAATATAAATTGAATCAACTATATTTGTTTTATTTATTAAATAATGTGAATAATCGTCAATTAAAGCGTGGTATTTATCATAAATTGAACGTAACCAATTTGCGAGATCGTTATACGGCTTCGGAATATTTACAAGCAGTGCAGAAAGAATTATTGGAGTCTGATTTGAGTACAATATTTTCTACCTTGAGAAATACGGCACAATATTGGCGTAGACCAAGATATGATTTAGAGTGAATGATACAACATTACGGACCTGCGACATGGTTTTTAACATTGAGTCCTAGTGAATGGATGTGGGATGCTTTAGGTCAATACATTCGTGAAGTAAATGGTTGGTGTAACGATTCGTCTTCCACTAGTGTTCTCGTTGCTAGAGATCCTGTATCAGCGTCGAGATTTCTCGATAATAAGTTTCGAGTAATGATTGATTTTATTTGTTCCGAAGATCATCCGATCGGAGAAGTTACACATTACTTCTGGCGACGAGAATATCAAGGTAGAGGGATACAACATTTTCATATGTTAATTTGGATTAAAGATGCACCAATTATTGGTGTATCTTCTGAAAAAGAAATTTCTGAATTTATTTTACAACATGTAACTTGTAAAATGCCAGGTAAAAATATTTCTCCATTATTATATGAGCGAGTTAATACATACCAACAACACAAACATAACAATTATTGTCTTCGTTCTAAGAAAATGGAACGTAAAGTTGGTCGTATATGTCGTTTCGGATTTCCTCGTTCTGTTACGGATACGTTATGTTTAAGAGATGTTGTAAGTTCGATAGCAGGTAGGAAACAGTTAAGGTCTAGAAGTAGGCTTTATGATATTCCTCGAACGGAGAGAGAGGGTTATATAAATGACTATAATCCCCCTACTCTTACTGCATGGAATGGAAATATGGATATACAATATATTGGAGAAAATTCAAGGTTTATTAATATGTACATAAGTAAGTATGTAAATAAAGCAGGACAATGTGAATTATCTGAAGATATTCTTGATTGTAAAAATCAGACAAACAAATCGATAGCAAGCTGTCTTTGGAATATTGGATTACGATTTTTAAATAATAGAGAATGTGGAGCTCTTGAAGCTGCGGATACATTGCTAAGTATTCCTTTATATGGAACTGATTGAGATACGACGATCAAATGGTTGGATACGAATCAGATACGATATAGAAGAGTTAAAAACGTTAAGGAAGTTGAAGCTCTCGATAGAGATTCTACAGATATATTTTGTGCGTCTGTAATAGATGACCATTATCCACATAGACCGAAAAAATTTGAATTGATGTGTTTATATGAATTTATGCAATGGCATGATATTACAAAAATTAAACCACAAAGTAAAAATATTAAATATTACAAAATGGATAATGGTTATTATCTTAAACGGCGACAACGTGGACATCTCATTAATCATTATAAATATGATATTAAGACGCGGCCGGAAAATTATTTCTTTTCATTACTTCTTATGTTTCAACCATGGCGAAAAATGGAAGATCTTAAAAATGGTTGTGATACTTATGCGGAATCATTTCATAAGGTAAAATTACATCTCGTCGAAGCATTGCAGTATCATGAAAAAATGGAAGAATTGAAACAAGCATATGAAACTGTGAAGGAATTGGTTCAACAGCAGATTGATGAAAAACAACATCTGTCTCAAGATGATCCTGATAATCCGATAAGTGTTCAAAATTTTCAAGCTGGTAAAGCAATGCAAGATTTTAAAGATCTCGGTGGTCACGAAGAAGAAATCGATATATCTGAAATGATTTCAAAATTGAATGCAGATCAATAAAGAGTATTTGATAGAGTCATTAATACCGTGTCAGATAAAAAATCGTTATTACGACTATACGTTAGTGGAGAAGGAGGCACTGGTAAAAGTTTTTTGATTAAAACTATTAAATGTTGGATAAAACAAAATCTTAATAAGGATACTGCAATAGCAGCGCCCACTGGTATAGCAGCATTTAATATAAATGGTTTGTATATAAATTACTTCAATACTCTAGTACATAAATTACTTCAATTACCCGTTGAACATGGTTCTACTCCTAATTATAAACAATTAGCTGATCATGTATTAAAAGTTTTACGAGCAGACCTCAAAGATGTTATTCTTTTTATAATTGATGAGGTATCAATGATATCTAATTTGATTTTATTGTATATACATTTGCGATTATCTAAAATATTTGATACTATTGATAGTGATGATGGTTGGTTTGATCGAGTGCATATTCTTCTATTTGGAGATTTGCTTCAATTACCTCCTGTACATGAAGATCCTGCCTTTGTAGATTTAACAAATGTAAAAGTTAAGAAATTTCTTGGTTCCTTAAATGCTGTTAATTTATGGACTACTTTATTTGATTACGATGAATTAACGATTAATATGCGCCAACAAGGAAATGGATCTTATCGTGAATTACTTTCGAGAATTCGTATTGGTTTACTGACAAAATCTGATTGTGACATTCTCGAAAAAAGAAAAATATCTTTTATAGGTAAGTCTTTCGAAGAAAGATTAGGTGAATTATGTAATTTTATTGATAATTTGCCTTCTGATACCGTTTGTTTACTCCCTACTTGTCATATGTGTGATGTTCTTAACAATGCAATGTTAAGTCGTATTGCTTCGAAAGAAATATTATTAATGGCTGAAGATGAGATTGAATGTATTCCATATATTAAAAAAAGAGTAACAAAGTTATTGACGGATAATGATGATGATAATAGTAGGACAGCTGGGCTTTTCAAACGAATTACAATTAAAATTGGAGCGAAAGTTATGATAAGACGTAACATTGATGCTAGTTTAGGCCTTGTAAATGGTACAATTGCTACAGTTATTTCAGTTGTGCAAGATCCATCTACGGATTATGTAGAAAAAATCAAACTTCTTTTACCATCTGATTTGGAATATTTTATTGAAAGAGTAAGTGTCAAATTTCAAGTTATGGAAAAAGCATTTGTTATTAGGAAACAATTTCCAATATCTTTGAGTTATGGTATTACCATTTATAAAGCTCAAGCATTAAGTTTGCAAAATGTTGTTACGGATATAGGTAATTCTGTGTTTAGTTGTGGTCAGATTTATGTTGCATTATCCCGTGTGACATCTCTGGATGGATTGCATTTGATTAATTTCGACCCTTCGTGTGTAATAGCTAGTGAAGAAGCAATTATCGAATATAATCGGTTAAAACAAATACATAAACCGGAAGAACAAGTTATTACTATTTCAAAAGAACGATATCATAAAGTTAAAGATACGCCATGGACATTATGGAAGACAATTACTTCCGTTCAACAGTCGGATCAAAAAGTTCGACGTAATACTACTTGTTGGATTTTACGTGGTTTTCAAAATACTGACAAAGTTTCATGTTATGCAAATGCTGGATTGCAATGTTTATTTCATTTAAATATTATTAGAAAACAATTATTTAATTCTGATAAATTAGATGTTTTAAGTATTTTAACTCACCGATATGAAAATGGAATACATAATTTAAATACCTATGCAATACGGGAATACTTAGGAGAGTATTTTTCAACTTGTATTAAACGAGATGCATTTGATTTTCTTACAGCTCTTTGCACAAAATACGATTTTATAAAAAATTTGGTAGAGCATCAAGTTATTTTTACTACTCGATGCAAATTATGTAGTAATACAAAAGTTACTACGGATAATAATGTTATTCTTTCAATTCCTGTTAACAATTTAAAGAAAAAAAGTTTTAATCTTAATGATTTATTAAATATATCATTTTCACATTGGTTTGAATTACATAATAAATCATGTGAACGTTGTGAAGGAAATGAGTTATTATTTAAGAAAGAAATAAAATTGGCAAAAGAGATAGTTATTATATGTTTAAGTCTATTTTCATTACAAAATGGTAGCTTAGTAAAAGTACAAAAATTTAATTTATGCGCTATCCCGACAAGTAAAATATTAATAGCTGGACAAATATATAAAATTATGAACGCTATATTTCATCATGGTTCATGTATTGAAAATGGTCATTTTACAAGTATGTGTAAAGAAGAATTGTGCAATTGGATTGAAGCAGATGATGTGCAAATTACCAAAAAGCAATGGCCTAGAGGTGCTAAAGATATTTATATATTATTCTTAGAAAAAATTGATAATAAATAATAATATTCAGCAAATATGTATTCTTAATTTAATATAAATATTAATCTTTATAATCATACTTTTTAAAAAAGGTAAAAAAAGCGCCAAACCTGTGGTTTTTCTTTAATTAAGGAAAAATTTACAAAATTCAAGATAATACTTTTAATCAAATTCAACCAAAGTGATATATGGAATGGAAAAAAATCATTTACTTATGTATAAGGTACATTTCATTAAATTTAATTCTAAATGATACATAAATTAAATTCAGTCTAAGTGGTCTATAAACAATACAAAATGCGTGATATCCGAACAAAATTACCTTTTTAAAAAAGGTAAAAAAGGCGCCAAGTGTGTGGTTTTTCCTTTAAGGAAAAAAATTATTGGATGGTTCAACCTAAGTAATATATAACATAATCCAAGATAATACTTTTGATTTAAATTCAACCTAAGTGATATTTTCTTTTAAGGGGATGCTGGACTGCCTCTCAAACTTGATCGAGGTCGATAATGTAGGGTCATTCGTGCACATTATTAATGAGATTTCGTATATATTTCTTTTATAGATTAAAAAATTATTTTCCAGAATTAAAATACACGTATTAATATTAATCTGTGAATTAAACTAGTGCTCTGTTTCTATCCTCGGACCGCCTCGTACCGATTCCTCACTCACACATATATACGAAATTTTCTCTAAGGCTTTTTTCTTATACTAAAGCTTCTAGCTCATTTCTGCAAGCATTTTATTATTCTTTCATATAATAAGATTAGTGCGTACTAGTTATTTGTACTTACAAAGTTTTTAAAACTCATGTGTTGCAAATGAAAGATACGAGACGACTGCACAAAAGTATAATTTACTAACTTTTTTGTTTTTTACATGAAATTATAGGGAGGCACTATTTGTTATTATCTATACTTTAATTCTAGAGAAGGATTTTTAATTCTATGAAATCAGTAAAAAAATAGGCCTAATTAAAAATAATAACGTTCAATCGGTAAAACAGACGACTCCAGCATCCCCTTAAGGAAAAAATCACAAATTCAAGATAAAACTTTTGATTAATCTCAACCTAAGTGGTATATTTTTTTGGATAGTTCAACCTAAGTAATATATACTAAGTGTGTCAAATTCAACCTAAGTAATATATTAAAAAACCTAAGTAATATATAACAAAATCCAAGATAATACTTTTGATTTAAATTCAACCTAAGTGATATTTTCTTTTAAAGAAAAAATCACAAATTCAAGATAAAACTTTTGATTAATCTCAACCTAACTGGTATATTCTTTTGGATAGTTCAATTTAAGTATTTAATATATATGTCAAATATGTTCCTGAAATTTTTAAAGTTTATACACACAAATTAACTTCTTTACAAAAATAGTGATATCTAAATATTTTGCGCCAATTATAAAAACAAATATTTTTATAAAAACTAAAACATTATTACTATTCTTTAGCCAGTTTTTATAATATTGACACTATAAAATTAGAGCTCTACAAAAGTAATGATATATAGAAAAGAAAATGCGCCAACTATAAAGTAGATGTTTATACAAATTAGAACATCTATTTTATTATTCTTTGGCTGGCATTTATAGTTTAATTTTTCATTAAATCCGTATCAGACTAGAGATTGATATTGAGACTGAAATGAAATGTAACTATTAGGTTGGTCAAATTCTAATTCAATCTCAATCTCAATCTCTAGTCTGATATGGCTTTGATTGTCTTAAGTTTGTCTTTAGATACAATTTCGTTGCCAGCTCTTCCTTTTTCTTTTGTATGTGCATCTGAATGTGTGTGTGTGTGTTTGTGTGTGTGTTTAATATATAACTTAGTTTATAAGAGAGCGATTTATTTTTTACTTAAGTTTAGTATATAACTTAGTTTATAAGGAAGCGATTTACTTTTAAGGAAGCGGTTAATATCTGTCTCTTATGCGTGCGTGCGTGCGTCTTTCTCTCTCTCTATCTCTCTCATGCGTGTATATTATATGTATTATTTTAATATGTAAGTGAGATTGTAAGAAAATAATTTTGTATTAAAGCAAATTATTCGGTTTAGCAGCGCCAAGTTTTTGTAGTAAAATATTTATTTGTATTAAAATATTTATTTGTAACATTTATAATTTATTTGTATTAAAACTTATTTGCCAGCTCAATATTATCTTCTTTATTCCTTGCCAATATACTTCCTAACAATTGTTTTTTGCAGGCGCACAGCAGCCTCGTATCGGCGCACAGCATCCAATAATATTTAATACAAAAGGCTAATATTTATAGTTTAATTTTATATTTAAGGATCTTCTTAAGTTTATCGTTAAAATACTTTGTAATTAACGAAATTGTATCTAAAGACAAACTTAAGACAATCAAAGCCATATCAGACTAGAGATTGAGATTGAGATTGAATTAGAATTTGACCAACTAATAGTTACATTTCATTTCAATCTCAATATCAATCTCTAGTCTGATACGGATTTAATGAAAAATTAAACTATAAATGCCAGCCAAAGAATAATAAAATAGATGTTCTAGTTTGTATAAACATCTACTTTATAGTTGGCGCATTTTCTTTTCTATATATCATTACTTTTGTAGAGCTCTAATTTTATAGTGTCAATATTATAAAAACTGGCTAAAGAATAGTAATAATGTTTTAGTTTTTATAAAAATATTTGTTTTTATAATTGGTGCAAAATATTTAGATATCACTATTTTTGTAAAGAAGTTTGTAATTTGTGTGTGTGAGTATAAACTTTAAAAATTTCAGGAACATATTTGACACAATATATATTGGGTGTACTTCCGAAAAGGTGAAACCTCCGATCGCGCTGAAATTTTAACCAAAGCTTACCCTTAATTAGAGAAGTCCCTAAAAGGATTTTCACCGACAAAGCTTTGTTTGCCCGTTATCACTTCCTAAAGTTGCAAACATTTTTACTGTATATCTCTGAAAGTATTAGTTTTAGAGAAAAAAGTTTCAAACAAAAAATGAAGCTCATAAAAGGCTCTACAAAAAAGTTATATACATTTTTTACGTAAACCTATTATTTTGGCAGTTATAATAACTGTTATGAAATAAAATAATTTTAATTTTGGATTAACAGGATTTTACTCGTATAAACACACGCGCGCGCGTATCTATTGTAGGCACTCTTCTGGCGGAGTGAGTGTTGGAGGGGGAGGGCCGTAGGCCCTCCCCTACCTCGTGCGCGCGTGTGTGTGTGTTTGTGCGTGTAAGCAAAATTTCAAATAAGGTCAATAATTGTTTTGTTTCACATGGGTTTGCGACGTTTTACGCGAAGCAACATTTTATCCCGTGCTTCGGTCTAAAACAAGATCAATTGTTCTCTTTCAAATGCTAGATATTTTTATTTGGAAATACAAGAGGTACGTACGAAATACTGTTGTTGAACTATTTCATATGTTTTAATTTTGTGAAAAAGTAAACAAGGTTAACACTTATTTGAAATTATTTTTTAATTTCTGTTTAGTTTGTTGTTAAAAGATGGACAAAACGTACAATTTTTTCACATTGGCGTCTGTTCTGCAAAATCGTTCTTTAACCCTTCAATGGCTTAGAGATGTTGGTTTGATTCCGGCGCAAAGATTTTGCAAGATTCATAAAAAATATATGGTTTGTAACATGGTCAATTGGATATTCATAAACTTAAATAATGACTTAAAATTGATTAAGTTAGAGTTAGGATTACAGTAACAAATGCGCACGGATCAAATGCGCACGAACTTACCACATGGGTTGCAACTTTTCAGGGCACCCCTACCGACGGGGTGGGTGCGGGAGGGGGGAGCGAAGCCCCCCCTTGCACCCCCCCGCGTGTGTGTGTGTGTGTGTGTGTGTGTGTGTGTGTGTGTGTGTGTGTGTGTGTGTGTGTGTGTGTGTGTGTGTGCAAAGCATTCTCTGCACCACATAGGTTTGCGACTGTGTCCGTTTCGCACTGTGCGATATTTGGTCTGTGCACATTTGAAACGAGATTCTTATTATATACGTATTCATTTGAATTTTGCGCATTTCTGTTCAGGGTATCTCTATTCTTTTTCTGAGATACATAATGAAAGCTTTTAAAATTTTGAGGGAAAAAAAGCTTTTTTTCTTCATAATAGCCAAAATAATAGGTTTACGTAAAAAATGTATATAATCTTTTTTGTAGAGCTTTTTATGAGCTTCATTTTTTGTTTGAAACTTTTTTCTCTAAAATCAATACTTTCAGAGATATACAGTAAAAATGTTTGCAACTTTAGGAAGTGATAACGGGCAAACAAAGCTTTGTCGGCGAAAATCCTTTTAGAGACTTTCTTCTCTAATCAAGGGTAAGCTTTGGTTAAAATTTCAGCGCGATCGGAGGTTTCATCTTTTCGAAAGTTTATCCCAATATATATGCTGTATTGAAGAATGTAAATTAAATAAAAAATTAAATACCAAATTAAAATTTGTTACACACTTTATAATAATTAATTAAATAATAATTAATTAAAATTGCCTATAATAATAAACTCTCTTGTAGTTTCTGATGCAACTATTATAGCCAACTTTAATTATTAATTATTATTTAATTAATTATTATAAGATGTGTGTAACGGACCGTATTTCCCACGCGGACTTAATTCGCTGAGATCCGGTGTAGGAAGGTCCCTGAGATAATAGACTAAGCTTTTCCGAAATAAAAGAATATATATTGTGACGTGGCGCGTCCGGCGCGCGCGTCACAAGGGCATAAGACCGACCGAGGGGTTCGCTCGGGGGCGACTTCTCGCCAAGCCGAGGGGGATACGGCTGTTATTCTATTTTCTTTTAACTTTTAGCTTCCGCGATACCGTTTTGCGATTGCAGTTGACAATCATTAAAGTAGAGGCGCCGAGTGTGAGCTAATCTGAAGAGTGTGCTAAGGGCGACGGGAGAGCAGCCGTCGTTGGAATTTTGCTGGGGACACTCGACAGTGGAAGGAGCGCCCCTCAAGGAGTTTTTCCGCCGAGCCGTGCATCGGGCCCCGCAGAGCGTTGCCGTCCCTGAGTTAAGGATACCGACCGCGCCGAATGACAGCGCGGAGACACGACAGCTCCCAGCAAGGATCACGCCGTGGGCACGCATCACCGGGCTGCGGGCCGGAAGAGCGGCCACAGTCATGTAAACCGCCAGCCACCATGATCGGATTGGTCACGGCCTGGCCAGCCGGACCTACCGAAACGGCGGAAAGAGGGATCGCACTGCTGGAGCACGTGGTCATCACGGACCTTTCGAGAAACGGAGCAGCGCGGCGCTGGATCGAGGATCACGCGGAGTCACGTGGATCCATCTATGGATAATCGAAGAGCGTCCGCGCCTGCGCGACGGCTCGAGCCGGCCGGCGCGGGACAGGGGCTCCTCACTGTGCGGTTGACGGCGCGATAAGGCGTATCAGAGGACCAGCCCCTACGATCGACTTCGACGGACAAGGATCTGGAGATTGTTGTAAGGCCATCACTCAACAGCCACGCGAAATTTAGTAAGATTCGGTAAGGCGGTCGACTTTCGTGCGAGACCGGATAAGGGATACCGTTTGTCGTGTTACCGGTGATCCCGAATCCGATACCGTTTTGCTGTTGCCGATTTATTAGTGTAAAGGACTCGAAATACAAAGTAGAGTCTCGTGGCCGCACGAAAGATCGGACCGACCGGCCCGAATATTTAATTGTTAAGTAAGTCCCTCTCGGACTAAGCCGGCACCGACAGTTATCTTGTAATTAATAATTGCGTTCGTTATTACCGCGAATACTGATCTAGAGGATATTATAATTATTGTGATTGACGAGCGGAGAGCCTCGACGGCCTCCCGCCTCGTAGAGAAAGAACAAAGTTTCCGCATTCTCTTAGTGCCGACTTCCGGCTTCCGTCTGAACCACATCTTTGAATTTATAGAAATTTTATTAAGTGGAATAAGATCCACGATTGTCGTCGATACAGTGCCTCTTACGAAATATACTTTAAATTGAATATTTAACTAACGATTGAGTACCGATTCTTTTATACGACCTGCCTCGATCCGAACTCTCCACACCCCTCGCTTACCAAAGGACCACGGCCCTCTACCCCTTCGAGAAAAGAGCCACCGGCATTAGTAACGCTTCCTATCCGGCTACCGAATTATAGTTGTTGTGCGGCGCGGAAACACGCGCCTGGCGCCCAGAAAATTAGAGCATTTTTGGAGTTACCGTGCAAGCCGGCTACCGTTTTCGAAAGTTACCGATCTCGCGAGGAAGCGTTACCCGCGAACTGTTAGATAAACTCTTGTTAATTATTGTTAATTGGGCGTAGCCCCTCGGACCTGGCGGTTTCCGACGGAAAGCTACGTCGCAATATATTTAATAAGATCGTGGATATGTACAGGCTATTTACAATGTGTCAGTGTGTCGGTGTGTGTATCGTGAGTCGTCGGTGGAATGAGTATTTACAGATGCGGTGTGTGTATGTGTGTCTGTGTAAGTCGCGCGTTGCGAGCCGAAACAGCTGTTCGCTGCCGAGCGTGTATCTAGCTTGGTGATGGTCGCGGTGTGCGGCGATAGGCCGGCGGGCAATGCCCTGGCGCGTGAAGCGGCGTTTCGTGGCGCGGTGAGGCGAGCGGTGCGGCGGGCGGTAATCGCCTCGAGCTCTGAGGCGTGCGGTGCGCGGCGTGAAGCGCGGGGTGTTGTGTCGTGCGGTGATCTTTCGTTTTCGCGTTTTGATGATCTAGGAAAACGCCGGTCGATCTCGAGATCTCTCGAGGGAGACGGAGCACTCTCCACCCCCGTTGTGTTCGAGCCGGGTGAGCGGGCGATTTAGGATAATCCGTAGCCGAGAATTCTCGGCGAAGGCGGAGTACGCTCTACCCTTTGTTACGGAGACAAACTAGGAGTTAGAATGCGAGCGGTACCGAGAGCTCTCGGTTAAGGCAGAGAACACTCTACCCTAATTACTGATCGCAGGAAGCTTCTCAGGAGCGTACTCTGGTCGGAATCCAAATCCAGCGTACGGTCGGAGCGAGAAGTGTCGCAGCCTCCACCGGAGCGGCTTTTTATACCCGCTCGGGTGGAGGATCGGGGATCCTCGTGGATCTTCGGATTTCCCCGCACTCGCTCCCCTCCTGTAGAGGTTGGGAGCGTGCGGGGAAATGCGCGGAGCTGAGACGATGTCTCGTCTCGACGCTTTTCATTTCGAGCGATTAGGACGGGCCGGTGCCCGTTTGTGCGATCCGGCGGGTGTTCGGCCGGACCGCGCGCGGTCGGTGATGCCGGCGGACGGGAGGTTCGTTACATATGTAACAAATTATAATTTTGTATTTTTTATTTAATTTACATTCTTCAATACAGCATCTATATTGCTACTCATGCTTACATTTTATTTTTTTTTAAATTTAACATGTAACAAATAAAATTAAACTTTAAGTTTTACTTTTAATACTTGATTATTTTACAATGCTGACCAACAATCTTAATTTCTAAAATCTTATTTATTGACAAAATTTGTATATGTAAAAAAAGGATGAATGTAACTATTTAATAATTCAATCTTACCTCTATTATGATCAGTCACAGGTTTTTCTGATACAAAGTCGGCACAGATCTCGTCTACATCGTCTACATCGTTGCTTTCATTATTTTTAAATAGAAAAGTTAAGTTAGTAAGATATAATTGATTTTCATTGAACCGATTAAAAGATTGTAAAAATTCTCTCAAAGATATTCTGAAAAAAATATATAGAAGAATGTTACAATTAAAAATAATACTAATTCTTAATACTATGCATCTTAATTAATATATAAAATGCTTCATAAATACACAATACCTATTTTGTGCAAGATCTTTTTGTTTTTGAAATATGCTATCATTTCTTTCCTTATTAATTTTACAGCGTATACGTCGAACTTGCAGATTGTTTCTTGCACGACCGAGATCAATTTGTTGAGTAATAATTAACTTTTTTAAATTATCTGTTACATACAAATATAAAAGTATTATTCATATTTTTTTTTGTTCTTAAAAATATTAATTTTATAAATTTGTTTTGATTATCGTTAATAATTCATTTATATTTATTTTATATTGTTCTTTATTTCATTACAAAGATAGCATACCTATAAACATCCATAAATTCGTATGTTTGTCAAAAAAAAGTTTCGATGCTGTATTGTGAAAGCTTTCCACTAAGTTATTAGTTCGCACAGAACAGTTATACACTGAGACTTTTTTAGATATCTTAAGCCATGTATTACGCATATACGTTGTAAAATGTAACACAGCAGGATAATCATTACACATTTCATCAGCAACACATTGGAATATTGCAAACGCTTCTTCAAATTTAGTATATAGTATTTGTTTGGGATTCGAGACTCATGGCAAATACTCGAGTTCCAAACATATGATTTCCATCATTTTGTTTATCGCTGGTAAAACGTCGTGCCGGTGGAGTGAAATCCTATACCAATGCTTCGATTGTTGCGAGCCGTGATTCTCGAGCGCCGCGGACGAGTCGGAGCCGCGTGATCGAGTCGTGATCATGGGATGCTGCGTGTTTCTCCAACATGTTATTCTCCCTCCTGTTATCGGAGAGAGATTTTTGGAGCCATCCCTTGCTGAGGGAGGCCAGTCGGCTTTCTGCACTCGCAATCGCCTCTCAAACTTTCCGCTCTATAAGTTTCTCGCTTGAGCGACTCGCCGTGCTAAGTTTCATTAAAGAACATTAACCGCTCGCCAAAATATTGTAACGAGCTCATCGCTTTCCTTGTGACTACTTATTGTGTGCCGCGAACATTAGGAGGATCGACGAGTGATTTGCTCGCGTGAGTACGTCTGCCTCGCGGACTTCAGTACGTCGCCCGCGGTCAAGATTTCCGATCCGACGGGGCGTACCGGCCTACGCTCGGCAAGATTTCCGTCGCGCCTACACACGGCAGCTCGATCACGTACTCAAAACGAAGATTTCCGCTCGTCTGGTTACTCCGTCGCTCCTCCGTGTCGTCGCAAAGTTAATTATATTGTGAAGTTGGTGTGTAAATCAAAATAAATACATTTTTGTCAATTCAAGTCTGAGTTGTCTTTCTATTAATTATCTGTGCACTCGCCTAGTCCTCCAGCGGATTCACGGATTCGCGCAACGATCACTACGCGCTCATTACTGAGCGGTTCCGGCATCTCGCGCTAACGATCGCATTCGCTACGTTCTCGCGCGAACAGTATTAATGGAACTGACATTGCCATTGATATTAAAGTTTTTGGAGCTTTAGTTAACCCTAATTGTCGCCATTTGCGCAATATTGACTAAAAATATTTTAATTTAATTAATTTTAAATTGTATAATATGTTATATTATATTATTAAATTTCCAGATAACACAATGTCTAAAATCGAGATAAAAGATGTCTTTTTAAGATGTCTTTGAGTCATATTTTTAAAAGATATTTAAACGACGTCTCAAAGATATCTTATATTTTAATGTTATCTTTTGGACAATTTAAAAAATATTCACCAAACTTTGCGCCAATAAATAAATTTTTCTTGGCACACAATTTTAAGTTGACAAGAATAATAACAATATTAAATTGCGATCAATTTAATAATAATAATGCTAACCAAGCATCTATAATATAGCAATAATATTACGGCAATAATAAAAAAAAATTGCTAAATACTTCCTTTAAATATTGTAAAAATTTTTTGTAAAAAAATTTAAAAATTAAAAAAAAATTTAAAACAAATAACAATTAAAATTAAGCGCACCTGGTTGTAATGAAACCAACACCCATGTATTGCAGCCGTAGGAAAAAATTCATGCAATGCAGCAATTGCTGCTTTTTCGTAATCAGACATAATAAATTTCACATGTTCTTGTAACACAGGTGCAAGTTCAATTACTTTTCTCCACATAGCCCGATAAAAAGCTTTAGTACGCGATTCACATAAAATGAATACCGTTGCAATTCCCTGTAAAATATTAATATATACAGTACCGGTCAGTATGTCATTTTTAATCTACTTTGTAGATTTTTTATAAAATTATTTTTTTAAAAGTTGCTGCTTCATTATTTGATATAAAGTTTTTTTATTTGAAAAATTATAGCTATTATTAAAATATAATTTACTAGACATCCGTACACTATGAAATTATGCTAAGAAATTATAAAGGTGATATATTTTTGGCCAGTGTTGTGTTGTGAGCGAAACACTCACAACCAATAAAATCATATTATAAAATAAAGAATATAAAATATTAAAATTATCAGATAGCTCGCCGAGGAAGGCTCGCTATCACAAGGTGTCAGGTGACACATGCCTCGTGCGCTGCCGGCCGGTCATCGCACTGGGCAACGCACCAGCCACCATTAAAGAATTAGCGAAGCCAGCTTAGCAACAATCATGCCACCGGAAATGCATACCGGCATTTTGGCAATTGTTGCTAAACTCGCAAATATTTCCCGCGAGCCGGATGCGCGCGGGAATGACCATATATGGTCATGCGGAGGGCCCGATGCTCCTACTAATAATCAAATCCGCGACACTATTTAAACTGCTGCCGAACAGCGGCCCGTGGGATCAGTGATTAGCAATCAAGCTGATACGTACGGCCCGCACGAATAAATTACGAGTTCGGGACTTAGCCGCAAGCAAATCTCAAGCGAGCGAAGAGACGACGCGTTAACTCCGAGTCACGCGCCGTATCTAATCAAGTGTAACCCGACGCGGCACCTTCGCCGACCGCCGCTATTGTACATTACAAGCAGAATAAATCTTTTTATTAAATTCACGTAAAATCAGTGAGTGAGTGATTTGAGGACCCTGCCAACAAAAGCCGCCTCTTTCCGCGAGTTCCTACTCCTTGGGCAGCAACGAATCCCGAAAGATCTTTTGTCGCACTGCAAGGTACGGCAAAAATCATTTGTTGTACCGCAAGGCGCAACAAAATTGGTGGCAGCGGTGGGATTGACTGCCAGGAAGGAAGGCCAAACAACTCCAACGAGAAACTACCCATAAGGCCAAGGGACCTACGTCACGAGCCGAGGGCAGCTGAACGACCTCGAGGACCAGCTGACTGGACGAGTCCGCCGAGCGGAACTCAGCCACGGCTTAACACTCGACGCAGCGTTATCAGCGACACCGGAGTACCGACCTACCGCAACACACAGCTGACAACATGGAGCGAAGCGCAGCGTTACTGTAAGTCGAAACACTATTGTACAAAGCGAAATACGAAGGGCAAAGCGATAAGCCCTACTAATAGTAAAAACGTGCTGATCCCCCGGTAATCAAAAAGCGGTTATCGTAAACGTAACTAATAGGCGTGAATGTCGGAAAATAACGACGCTGCTATAGCAAACGACTCGTGGTTGCATAGCGAACAAGCCACTCGAGCTATTCAATATTGCGCACAAGACTTCATAGAAGCACGCGATAGAATACATAGGGAACTAGATCCGTACGATAGCGAGCTACCCGAAAACGTCGTCCGCGAACGAGAATTCCCATTCGCGAACCTCGACGCGAGTTTATTTCAAAACGAATTCAACATGGCAACACCGTGTAGAACGACGAACGAGACCATACGAGAGTCGCACCCCTAGTCGCGTTTCATCACGAGGCGAGTTCTCACTCACGTCCTACGAGTCCGACATTTTCGACCCAGCTGAATTTTTTCAAACGAACGCGATGCCTAACGACGAGCAAACAGAAACTCAACAGTTCATCGCCGGTGCAGAACAGGAACTACAGAACCTGCACCAAGAACTAAGTGCTAATACGCCAAGACTCGCACGCACTGCTACGCAAAGAGACGATGTGCAAGAAATACGGGAAGCCTTACGCGCAATGATGCACGAGGTCAGGAGACTGACCACCGAAGTCAACGAGGTGCAAGAAACAAATTCGCGAACGCTACGTACATACGCACCTTGACAAACGCGATATAGCCGGCATGAAACCGCGTTTGAATACCCCAGACGACGACGTGCGCCGACAGAGAGGTCGCGGAATATTGTCGTTAAAAGAAGCTCACGGCATGATACCTGAGTTCGACGGTAACGCGAGTAAATTGCAGGAATTTCTGAGTTCAATGACTTACGCGATCGAGAATATAGATCCGTCGGACGAAGTATCCTTACTAGGAGCGATATTGTGTACTAAACTGATAGGACGCGCCATGTTGAACTTTCAGACACGAAAGATAAGCGATTTCGTGCAATTAAGAACGGAATTAGAAGCGTGTTATGCGAGTACACGAAGTACAACGCATTTACAGCTCAATTTTAATACCTTGAAGCAAAGGCCAGGAGAAAACGCTCGAGCTTACGGACTGCGTACAGATAAACTCACGATAGATCTGTACGAGTCGATGATCGAAGGCCGACACCAATACACGGCCGAGCATAAACGCATCATTTTAGAAATTCTGCAGCAGCAAGCATTGGAAAATTACCAGATAGGGCTACGCGAGGATACAAAGGCGGTAGTCCGATCGCGCGGATACGTTACGCTACAGGACGCGATAGCAGCCGCAAGCGCAGAGGAAAGAATCAAGGGTCCCGCCGTGAGTAACACGAGACGGACACCCGACTCGCCGAGGCACTACGACAAGTCCGATGCCCGTTGCCAAAATTGCGGCAAGTATGGCCACTACAGTAAGGATTGCCGGAATAACAGGAGCAGTAATCGATACGACCTGCCGCAACCCGACAAACGCATAAATGCAATCGACAAGCATTGCAACCATTGCAAAAAGCGCGGACACACTCGCAACGAGTGTTGAAATCTCCACGGACGGCCTAAGGCAAAGGTACCGAACGCGCAAGGAAAGATGCAAAGCGCCGAGATAACGGGAGCAAGAAAGAAAGCGATAACGCAGAAAAAGAACTCTGACTCCGAGCACAGTAGCGAGGAAAAAGGAGCGACGAGCCGCACGCAGAGTACGCGCGCTCGAGCGTATCAAGTGACACACGTAAGACGAGACGGCACACGATGCGACGGTCTTGACCTAATTACGCTCCGATCAAAAAAACACGCGCTGGTGAAATCGACATGTTGTTCGATTCAGGCGCGACGCTATCATTAATAAAGGTAAAGAACCTAAAGGGAAAAACAAGAATTTATCCCGAGGAAGTATCATTGGTAGGAATAACTGGCCACCGAGTGTATACTATAGGAAAGATGCAAGCCACTATCAAGATAGGTAAGCGAGAGATTAAACACGCCATATACGTAGTGAGAGATGATTTCCCTATGGAATACGAGGGGATAATCGGCCTCGATTTCCTGCGAAAACAGCATGTATCATGCGACTATAAAAATAAGACAGTGACTATAGAAGATGTCACCCTGCAACTTAAACCATATAATAAAATTATTTTAAAACCGCGCAGCGAAACCATCGTTCGTGCAGTAACGAACCGAAACAAAACCGGAGTAATCCGAGCCAAAGAAACTTCGCCTGGCATCTATATTGGAAGATGCATGGTAGAGCCGAAAAATTTTGTGTCCTATAAGCGTAATTAACACCACGGATAAACCAGTGGAAATCACCACACCGATCGTTACCGTGGAAGATATCGAAGAAGATGTCATGCAACAAGTCTATGTCGTGACCTCCGAAACGGACTGCGAGACAAAGCTTCCCCGCGGAGAACGCATATGACAACTATTACGCACACAGCATCTCAATCCAGAGGAACGAAAGACACTCAACCGGATCTGCAACGAATATCAGGACATATTTCATTTGAACGGAGAACCTCTGACGTGTACCTCGACGGTGAAACACGAGATCAGCACGCGAGCCGACGCCGCGCCTGTGAACGTGCGACCGTATCGCCTCCCCGCCAAACATAAGGAGGAAGTGAGTACACAAATAAAGGAAATGCTGAAAAATAGCATTATTCGCACTAGTACGAGCCAGTGGAACGCACCTCTGTTAGTTGTGCCGAAGAAAGCTGACTTGACTGGAAAATCACGACTTCGAATAGTAATTGACTTTCGAAAGTTAAATGATTTGACTATTGGCGACTCATTTCCACTGCCAAATATTGATGAAATATTGGACCAGTTAGGAAATGCTAAATATTTCACGATGCTAGATCTAGACGCTACCACCAGATACCCATGGCTGAGCATGATAAGCCGAAAACCGCATTCTCGACACCGTATGGACACTACGAGTACAATCGGATGCCGTTCGGACTTAAAAATGCGCCAGCCACATTCCAGAGGCTAATGAATTCTGTGCTTACTGGAATGCAAGGACTTAGATGCCTCGTGTATTTAGATGACATTGTCATATACGGCTCAAGTCTAAAGGAACATAACAAGCGCTTAGAAGAAGTGCTACTACGCCTACGGGAAGCTAATCTGAAGCTACAACCCGATAAGTGCGAGTTCCTTCGAAAAGAGGTGAATTACCTCGGCCATATTATTTCTGAGGACGGGATAGCACCCGACCCCGGAAAATTACAGGCAATCAAAGATTTTCTAGAACCACGCAAGGTCAAGGATATTCAATCCTTCATCGGACTTGCTGGTTACTATCGAAAATTTATCAGCGACTTTTCTAAAATCGCTAAGCCAATGACGAAGCTAACTAAGAAAACTGAAAAGTTTGTCTGGACTACCGAACAGTAGATAGCGTTCGATACATTGAAGGAAAAATTGATGACGGCACCCGTGCTACAATATCCGGACTTCACCAAGGAATTCAATGTGACCACGGATGCTTCTAACTATGCAATCGGAGCAGTCCTGTCATAGGGACCGGTAGGTAGCGACCGTCCAATTGCTTACGCAAGCCGAGTGTTAAATCGCGCGGAGCAAAATTATAGCACTACCGAAAAGGAGCTGCTAGCAATCGTATGGGCTGTCAAGCATTTCCGCCCATATGTGTACGGCGTAAAATTTAAAATAATGACAGACCATAAGCCATTTACATGGTTATTTAGCGTAAATGATCCCGGATCGCGACTGATTCGGTGGCGACTAAAACTAGAAGAGTATGATTATGAGATCATACACAAAGCCGGTCGAGCGAACGCGAACGCCGACGCGCTGAGTCGAAACGTGAAGCGGAAGCTCACGTTACGGAAGACTCGGATAAGATCCTCGCGCTCGAAGAAGACAGTGTACACACACAATTAAACACGCCGATAACAAATAATGAAAGTATACAGGAGTATACTGAAAAAGAAAAGAAACAGATTCTACATGAATACCACGATGCCCCGACAGGAGGACATCAGGGAATCGAGCGAACAATACAAAAAATACGCCTAAAACACAACTGGCATGGATTAACAGCCGACGTAGAGAGATACATAAAGAAAGCGAGCTCTGCCAGAAGAACAAACTCTCTCGCAGAATTAAAGCACCGCTAATTATCACTAATACACCCAGCCGACCCTTTGAAAAGTGCGCGCTGGATATCGTCGGACCGTTAACTATAACAAACAGCGAAAATCGGTACCTGCTGACATTTCAGGACCACCTAACAAAATTTAGTAAGGCTATGCCCCTTCCTAACCAAGAAGCGAACCGTAAGTAAGGCATTCGTGACGAAAATCGTTCTAGAATATGGAATTCCGGAATGCATCTTAACGGATCAGAGAACTAATTTTATGAGCGAAGTATTTAAGAATACTTGCAAGCTGCTCAAAATTAAGAAGATACAGACAACGGCTTATCACCCTGAAAGCAACGGCGTATTAGAACGATCGCATCGAACCTTAGCCGAGTATCTAAGGCATTTCATTAATAAGGATCAGACGGACTGGGACGAGTGGATTCCGTATGCTAACTACACCTATAATATCACCCCCCACACCGCAACAGGATATACTCCCTTCGAATTAATTTACGGGCATCCCCCCGAATTACCAACAGCGCTAGCCAAGCCACCTAAAAAGACGTACAGCTACGATGACTATGCGCTCGAGTTACGGGAGAGATTACGTGCCACTAATAGTATCGGCAAAGATAATATAAGGGATGAAAAGCAAAAGTCGAAAGATTATTACGATCGACCCGTAAAGGAAACTAATTATAAAATTGGCGATAAAATCCTACTCTTCGATGAAACGCTTCGCCGAGGGCGTTCTAAAAAATTAGACGCGCAATGGACGGGACCCTACAGTTACCGAAAGACATTTGCATGTTAATTATACGGTAAAAAGGGGAAGACGGACAATCCGCGTACACGTGAATCGCATTAAACCGTTCATTGAGGAATAACGCGAAAATAAAAAAGAGAGAAAGTAGAAATAATAATAAATAAATACAAATAGACTCACCAGGTTGAAAACCGCCTGAGTAATCCATCCGGCACGCAATGAAATGGCACACACACAAAAAAAGAGAGAAATAAAGGGGAACTAACTAAAGAGGGGGAGGAACTAACACTATACTTAAAACAAACACTAAACTACAAAACTAATAACTAAAAGAGGGAGGAAGTTCACGCTATCACTCCTCCGACTCCTCACCAACCCCCTCCTCCCCGAGGTAGTCTTCACGCTCAGGAGAACGTTCAAGAGCACCAAAGTCACGCTCCCATTCTCCCTCAGACTCCGAAACATCAACATCCTCCAGCAACCGGTCTATCATACCGGGAGACGGGGGAAAAGCGTACGGAGCACTACCGGATTCGGAGACCTCGTCCTCATCCTCACTGGAGGACACATCGCTCTGCTCCTCCTCGGAGTCCTCGTATTCCGCCGCGTCTTCAACTTGGTTTTCGAAGACCCCGACAATTTCGCCCTCGTCCGGAGACGCGTCATCCAGGGCAATAACCCCCGGATTAGACGACGGAGGTGGCGACGGCGGCACTAACAATTGCATATTCGATTTTTTCTTTTCTCTCTCGCGAACCGTAAAAAGAAAAAATATCTCGCACGACAGCTCGGTCAAGACTGATCTTAGAACAATCCAAGACAGTCGACCCAAAGGCAACATTAGCTGAGATAGATAAACATTACACCTCTTCTCACGCACAATTAAAGAAGAGCACGTCGACGAGATAAAATATTGCTGATTAATAAGATGCAAGGTAGTAATAATAAACCACCTTGCAGGGGACTTCTCATATGTATCTACCTGGCAACAGCAGCTCAAGGAAGCGACACGCTGTATCAAGTGGAAAAATTCACCCATCATCCGGGGATCTACTATGTGAAAATAGGTAGACTCCGACCAATAGAATCGCAATGGAAACTAATAATTAAGATAAACACCGCGTCTTTATCAAAAAGACTGACGCAAATTGAAAAATATGTACAAAAAACTGACAACTTATGTAGAATCGTCGCGGTAATGAATAAGGCTATATGCCACAGTTTTAACGCTGTCATCACAAAAGAATACCAGAGGATAAATCGACTGATCCTGCGAATAACTGACACATATAAGACGCCGACAGTACAGAAACGAGGACTGATCGACGGAGTAGGCTCAATAGCCAAATCGCTATTCGGTACAATAGACGCCGACGACAAAAAGACAATTGACGAACAACTCGCAATACTACATGACGCACAACAGTCATCACAGCACGCAGTAAAAAACCAATTAAAAATAATACAGGCAACTATAGCACACATCGACGAGACAGAAAAAACAGTACAACATAACGAGTACCTCCTCGCGAATGCAACCAAAAATCTCAAGCTAGAACTACTAGAAAGCGAACGCGCAAACAACATACAATCGAATTTTATAATTATTAGCACCGTACTGTCAGAATTAACTCGCGATGCGGAAGACGTCTTAGATTACGTCACCCTATTAAAAAGGGGTATGATGCACCCCAGACTAACGCCTATAGACCATATTATACAACTGCTTAAAGACGCGAACTCTCAACTCCCGGAGGGACTCTACTTTCCATTTAGAGCGAACCAGGAAGAATGGTCAACTATTGAACAATTCGCACTTGTAAGCGCATACTGCGACAGCGTAAATATATACACGATTTTGCGTTTTCCATTAATATCGACGTCAAAATACGAAATATTAAATGTGATAGCCCTACCTGTGTCAGAACATAATAACACATTCTCTGTAATAGACATCAGGTATCCGACCATAGCGATAGACGGGGATCAGCACATGTATATAACCTTACTGCGCAACGATTTACAAAATTGTATGAAGATAAATAAAGATTACCTATGCGAGCGAAATTATCCTGCGAACAGAATTAATCCACACTCTGTGTGTGAAGTCAAAACGTTTTTAGAAACCGATAGGTATCACAAAAATTGTAACATTAAAAACATAGCGTCTAACCATAGTTTTTGGATAGCCTTAGGCGACTCGCACTCATGGCTATATTCCGTACAGGAAAAACAAACTGTAACATTTTACTGTAAAGACCACGGACAGATAAAGGAAGTGATTGAAAAAACGGGTAAAATAACATTGAAGAACAACTGCAATGACGGAAGACACGATAATAAAATCTCCTATGTTATCACACAGTACAGAAATAGAAACATTTTTACCACAGTACAATATTTCTATACTAAAGAACGAAACAAAGCTAAACATAAATGCAGTGCAACCGATAAAATTACAAAACATTGTCCTACACTCCTCAAAGTTAGAGGAATTAAACAAACAAATTATCGAAATGGACAAAAAATTAAATAAACAACCGAATACAGTTTTTCAATCACCACACTTTATCCAATGGCTATCAGCGGAACAGTGATTGTAATAATACTAGCAATAATAATAACTGTTGTTGTAATAAAAAAGAAAAAGAGAAACAGCCATGAGAAGCGAGTCACACTAGACATAGATTCGAAATATACAATTCCCAGATCTATTTTAAAGCGTAGCAATAGCACGCGTTTTTAATTAAATATACAAAAACCTCGTACCTCCGTTTTTGTTTTTTCAACGGGGGAGGGATGTTGTGAGCGAAACACTCACAACCAATAAATTCATATCATAAAATAAAGGAAATAAAATATTAAAATTATAAGATAGCTCGCCGAGGAAGGCTCGCTATCACAAGGTGTCAAGTGACACATGCCTCGTACGCTGCCGGCCGGTCATCGCACTGGGCAACGCACCAGCCACCTTAAAGAAGTAGTGAAGCCAGCTTAGCAACAATCATGCCACCGGAAATGCATACCTGCATTTTGGCAATTGTTGCTAAACTCGCAAATATTTCCCGCGCGCCGAATGCGCGCGGGAATGACCATATATGGTCATGCGGAAGGCCCGATGCCCCCACTAATAATTAAATCCGCGACACTATTTAAGCCGTTGCCGAACAGCGGCCAGCGGGATCAGTGAACAGTAATCAAGCCGATACGTACGGCCCGCACGAGTGAATTAAAAGTTCGGGACTTAGTCGCTAGCAAGTCTCGAGCGAGCAACGAGACGACGCGTTAACTCCGAGTCACGCGTCGTATCTAATCTAGTGTAACACGACGCGGCACCTTCGCCGACCGCAACCAGTGTACAACAACAGAGAAATAAATCTTTTATATCAATTGAACTAAGAATCAGTGAGTGAGTGATTTGAGGACCCTGCCTACAAAAGCCGCTTCTTTCCGCGAGTTCCTATTCCTTGGGCAGCAACGAATCCCGAAAGATCTTTTGTCGCACCGTAAGGTACGGCAAAAATATTTTGTTGTACCGCAAGGCGCAACAGACCTAAATGCAACAAAGTAAACTTATTAATAAATGGTAACGCTCTGCCTCCAGTCAAAATTGGAAATAAAAACATAATAGTCAAAAACACTTGTCCCTTCGATGCAACTGTACAATGTATTATTGGCGGCTATAGGGAATGGTCAGAATATAATAAATATATAAAAGAGTCATGTAATTCAATTTTTGGATTAGTTAAAAGTATAAAGGTGACAGGAATTACATCAAAAATATATTCTGAAAGAGCTGCAATAATACAACGTATTATTTCTTCCAAGGGCAATGTTTTGGATTGTGCCACAAATGTGTCTCTATTAATATTAAAATTAATGCATGATATCCCATCACTAGAATGTACATTCGAATGCAACGATTGTGGATTCCAAAATAAAATTATAAATCCGGTATTAAATGTCAAAAATAATGTACCGTTATACAAGCAGGGCATAAAGAGATTACAAGAAGTAATAGAATGCTATCAAATAAAAAATCCGACTTGCAACTGTTGCAAAGACTCTAATATTAATTCAATGTACATTGGTGGAGAGCATATATTTATAGACATTAAATGTTTTGACAATGAATTATTAGCTTCACGACTAGGATATCCGAATTTATCCAAACAACTGACGTTGGCTGAATTATCCACCGACTTACTTTTGTGAAAAAAAATATAAACTTGTCGCAGCCATAGCATACATTCCAGGCGAAATTATAGGCTACTACATTACATATATAAAAAAAATTACAGGTAGATGGCACAAATATGACGGTCTTTCAACAAATAAAAAACCATGTCTTATAATAAACCGCGAACTTTATAAAAAAGAAAACATGCATATGTTATACTATGTTAAGAGTCAAAGTTAAATTTAAATTAAAACATTATTTTTTATCAACATGTGTAATCTATGAACATTCATAATACTGTGTTATTTACCAAAGTTTTATTCAAAAAAGTGTTTTTTTAGATTTTATAAGTGTTTTTTATTTCGTATTCAATATAAATTAAAATTATTACTTTACATTTCTGAAAATTACAAAGTATTTTTAAGTGTTATGAAAATATAGTTTTAAATAGTATTATAAGCATTACATAACATATTCAAGTATTAATTTTAAAACGTTTAAAAACATAAAATACAAAGAATAAGTGTACAATGACAAAAAAGTTTTTTTTAGATTTTATAAGTGTTTTTTCGTATTCAATATAAATTAAAATTATTACTTTACATTTCTGAAAATTACAAAGTATTTTTAAGTGTTATAAAAATATAGTTTTACATAGTATTATAAACATTATATAATATATTCAAGTATTGATTTTAAAAACGTTTAAAAACATAAAATATAAAAAATAAATATAAAATGACAAAAAAATAAACATAAAAATGTATAAATTTTAAATGTAAAAAACAAAAATGCTAACACGCACGCACGCACGCACACACACACAATAACTACAAACAACTACAAACGATTCTGAATCGAGTTTCGCAAGCGGATTTGCGATATCTTTAAAATTAAAAAATTCGCTATTGCAAATTGTTTAAATAATTGTACCGGGCGAACGGTTCAATTACAAACAAAAGCAAAATCACTACAAACAACTACAAACGATTCTGAATCGAGTCTCACAAGCGGATTTGCGATATCTTTAAAATTAAAAAATTCGCTATTGCAAATTGTTTAAATAATTGTACCGCGCGAACGGTTCAACTAAAAACGAAAACAAAATCACTACAAACAACTACAAACGATTCTGAATCGAGTCCCGCAAGCGGATTTGCGATATCTTTAAAATTAAAAAATTCGCTATTGAAAATGGTTTAAATAATTGTACCGGGCGAACGGTTCAACTACAAACAAAAGCAAAATCACTACAAACAATTACAAACGATTCTGAATCGAGTCCCGGAAGCGGATTTGAGGTACCTTTAAAATTAAAAAATTCGCTATTTGCAAATTATTTAAATAATTGTACCGGGCGAACGGTTCAACTACAAACGAAAGCAAAATCACTACAAATAACTACAAACGATTCTGAATCGAGTCCCGCAAGCGGATTTGAGATATCTCAATGTCGGGTGCAAGTCATTTTTTTAAATTTTAATATTTTTTATACTATTAAATTACAAACAAAATTATTGTTACTACAAACAACTACAAACAAAATGCTAACGTTTTCAATAAAGAAAAAATAATTTTTAAAAAGTAGGGTGCTAGGTTCACACAGGTCGTGCCGACCGGCTTATAATCCTCCTTGATGACGTGATAATGCAACGGTTACATGTTTTGGAGTTTTAAGTTTCATATTACCGAACACGTGCAAAGGCGCTATTTTTTACTTGTGATGAGATCAGTTCCCGTAGAAATCTTGGTACTTTGGGGAATCGTTGTCTTTGTGAAATCACTATTAAAATTTATGAATAACCTACCCCCCGTCATTTCACCTATTGTCATTATTGCATAGCAGTTCTATAAACACAGTTTACTTTCAATCAATCAATCTTCATTAAACATTTGTAATATAACGTCATACATTCTAAGAGACTCTCTCTCTGAGTAAATTATATACATAGTGTACGTGTTGTGCCCTATATTGTACCAAGTTTATTTACTTAAGATAACCATGGCAAAAAAAAATTAACAACAGCAACAATGATGGTACAACGTCTCATGAAATAAGTGAATCGCCCAAAATTTTCGAGAAACAACTTCTACCTACGATATACAAGTTAAATCTTTTTTTTGGAAAGAAAGTAGTTATTGGATTCAAAGAGCAGAAAGATGGTGATTTGTATCCTGTAATTCGTCTAATTGGAAAAGATTTTATCGGCCTATCGTTTAAAGCAGATGCTTGGTATAATTTTCAGAAGGAATTTAATACCATATCTGAATATTTTGATTCAGAAAATGCAGTAGCAAACGAAATACGTGATCAACAATTTATAAAACAAGATTTTTCACTACTTTTTACAATTTCATACGGTCAGCGGTGTATAATCATCGATAGATTGCAAAGTTGTGACGGAGAGGAAGAGGTAGTGGAGGATGAATTCAAAAAGAAAAAAAGGAAATATAGCCCTCGAGCCATAATTATGCAAAAAACCACTTTTGACAATCTTAGAGAAATATGTGTATGCATCAACGAACGTCCGAGAAGACTTGAAGCAGTCGCCGAATGCGTTAACTATTGCCAACATCTTCTAATCAAACAACTACATACAGAAATCCGTAAAAATGATTTAAAAATGGATTTATGTACCGTGATACAGTTTATTAAAAACGTATGCAATATTCTTGAAAAGCAGACTTATGATGAGCTAAATGCAAAATATTCGTTATTTACTGAGCAAGAATTTCATATTATTTTCCTTGAATTAACAACAACATATCGAGCTTCTATAATGCAAAAAATCATTAGAACTTTTGCGTGGCTGACATCCGGTTTGCTATCCTAGGCGCAGATATTTTATCGCACTACCATCTGTCAGTAAATCTACATGACCGGGCGCTGGTTGACCAGGTCACGTCGCTCAAAACTAAAGGCCTAGTGATCTTGGCATCCGCACCGAAAATTTCATTTATTAATCGCTCTTCGGATTTCGCTCACATCTTCGCCGAATTCCCCACAGTATCAGGGATCGCGCAAGACGCGTCTTTCGCACCGCGAACAGTAAACCATCATTTAGTAACAACCGGTCCTCCAGTCACTGAACGCCCACGCAGATTCCCTCCCGATAAGCTAAGCGCTGCAAAGGCTGAATTTAAACGCATGATGGAACTCGGCCTTTGCAGACCATCTAGCAGCCCATGGGCCAGCCCCATTCACATGGTCCGTAAAAAAACGGGCGAATGGAGAATCTGCGGTGACTACCGCCGCCTCAACGCAGTTACCGTCCCCGACAAGTACCCGGTACCGCACCTTCAAGACTTTACCGCCAACTTACATGGCAAAAACATTTTTTCTTCATTAGATCTATACAAAACATATAACCAAATTCCCATCGCCGAAGAAGACATTCCGAAAACAGCTGTAACTACACTGTTCGGGCTTTTTGAATTTACGGTCATAACTTTTGGACTCCGTAACGCAGCCCAAACTTTTCAGCGTTATCTACACCAAGCTTTAAGAGACTTAGATTTCGTTTTTTTATACATAAACGATAACTTAATCGCATCTTCTTCGGCCGATGAGCATAAACGCCACTTGCGTATAGTACTCGATAGACTAAAAAAATTCGGTCTATCATTAAACACTGCCAAATGCATAATCGGCGTGCCCGAATTAACGTTCTTAGGCCACCGCATTAACAGCGACGGGTGCACTCCAAACCCCGAAAAGGTTAAAGCAATCAAAGATTTCCCTAAACCCAAAACAATCAAGGAATTACGACAATTCCTTGGCATGCTAAACTTTTACCGCGGATATTTACGCGACGCAGCTAGCATACAGGCCCCGTTACACGTGTTCCTCAAAGATTCGCGTAAGAACGACAAACGCGTAATTGAGTGGACCGCCGAAACCGAAGCCGCGTTTGAAAATTCTAAGGCCAACCTCGCTAACGCTTCATTGTTAGCGCATCCATCTCCGGATGCCCAGACACGCTTAGTTTCAGACGCGTCAAACTTCGCCATGGGCGCTGTTCTTGAACAGAGCTTTCAAAATACGTGGAAGCCCCTAGCATTTTTCTCGCGCAAATTTACCCCAGCTCAAAGAAAATACAGCGCGTACGACCGCGAATTGACTGCGATTTTCGAGTCAATTAAATATTTCCGTCACTATTTAGAAGGACGACAATTCGAGATTCTAACAGATCACAAGCCTTTAACATACGCGTTCTTGCAACGTTCTGACAGAGCATCACCGAGGCAGCTTCATCAACTCGCGTTTATTTCACAATTCACCACGCGAATCATTTACATTGCAGGGCAAGATAACACCGTCGCGGACAGCCTATCGCGCATAGAAGCACTCCGTCTACCGTGCGACATTGAACTACTAGATCTAGCCAAACTCCAAAAAGACGATCCGCAACTATTAAACTCTCCCACGTCTTCATTGAAGCTCAAAAAGCTTATATTTGGTTCAAAACACTCAGAAGTATTTTGCGACATGTCCGGCGAATCATTTAGGCCTTACATACCATTGTCATTACGCCGCAAAGTTTTTGATTTGTTTCACTCGCCTGCTCATCCTAGCGCCAAGGTAACGGATTGAACCATCAGGCAAAGATACGTCTGGCCACACATGCATCGCGATATAACGAAATGGGCTAAAAATTGCATTGATTGCCAGAAATCTAAGATTACGAGACACGTCAAACTCCTACCTTCAGATTTCACAGCCCCAGACGGCCGCTTTGACCACATACATATAGATTTAATTGGTCCCCTTGCTCCTAGCAACGGATTCAAGTACTGTCTTACGATGGTAGACCGTTTTTCGCGTTGGCCGGAAGCCACACCGATTCCGGACGTGACAGCTAACACAGTAGCCCGCGCCTTTTACGATCACTGGATTGCCCGTTATGGCGTCCCCAAACTCCTAACTACCGATCAAGGCGCTCAATTCGAGGGTCAAATCTTTACCGCTCTCCTGCAGCTGACCAGGTGTAAAAGAATACGTACCACTGCCTACCATCCCGTAGCTAACGGCATGGTCGAGCGGTGGCACCGCACCTTAAAAACAGCATTAATGTGCCATAATACAACAAATTGGGCTAACGTCCTACCCACAGTATTACTAAGACTGCGCACCCAAGTTCGAATCGACACTGGTGCTTCCCCGGCCGAATTTTTATACGGAACTACACTCAGAATTCCCGGCGAATTCGTAACGGACAGCGACTTCACGCCAGATCCACAAAGCTTCGTCGAAGATTTTCGCGCATTCATGCGAGAATGCAAGCCCGTACCTGTTACGCATAAGTATAAGAAACGCGTTTTCTACTATAAAGATCTAGCTACTTGTTCTCACGTATTCCTAAGAAACGACGCGGTTAAGCGACCTTTAGAGCGACCTTATTCAGGCCCTTACAAAATTTCACAACGAATTTCGGATAAAATCTTCGCACTCAATGTTGAGGGCAGAATAGTGAACGTCACAGTCGAAAGGCTCAAACCCGCTCATTTCGTACCCGAAAGCACCGACACTCCGGTAGCCGAAGCTTCCGAGCAACAATCGTCTCAACCGCAATCCGAAATCGCTCCATCAACCGTTCAAAAATCTCTGTCATCCAATCTTAGAACATACCCTAGCAGTAAGAAACATGTGCATTTTTAACTTTAAGTACAACATTGTAACCAAAGAATATTATTTTGTATGTCAAAACCGTCATAACGTTAAGTTAGTATTAACCACACAATATTTTTACTTTTCTTTTTTTTTTATCGTTTACACTCGGGGGGGAGTATTGTAGGCAACGTACCGATGTTCCCCTAGTTTTTCCCATCTAGTATGGTAAGACTCTATGCCAGCGCGACATCGACGGCGGCGCCGAAGCGCCTAGTAACAACACACACAGACTCTGTTGAGCTCTCGGAAAGGAAAGATCGTTCCTACAGACTATCATCCATATTTTTTCTTTTCGGGATTTTTTAAATATGCTTATACGAAACTCACCAATACTATTTTGTTTTTTGATTGTATCTATTGTTATGAGTGACACACTCATAACGATAAAAAAGGTGTCAATAGCACGATGACGTAAGTCGGTCAGCTGCATCAGTCAGCATCGAGCGCATTGCGCGAGGTTTCGGGCAATCCGCTCGACAATTAGCGCAATGCTCCTTAGACAGCACTTGCTGTCTAAGCAATAATTTGGAATACTGACCGATTTACGCCTTCACACAATCCTCCCCTTCTTTCGATTCAACTACCAAATTATCGGATATATAAACCGGCGAAAGAAGGTGAGGAACGGGTCAATCCGAAGTAGACAAACTAAGACAATACACGACACTTTGCTTTGCGGGGTCGTGTATCGCCGATATAACTCATTGTAAATACACAACCACGACACTTTGCTTTGCGGGGTTGTGGACAACGAGCTCATAGCCGCGACACTCTGCCTTGCGGGGTCGCGATCTATTCACTGTAAACGAATACTATAATAAAAGTGTTCAATACAAATAACGGTGTAAGTGACCAAATACCTTTCTCGCGAGATCTCTGGCAGCGATCCCTAATTGTACTTACAACGAGGGGTACAACAGTGGTGGCAGCGGTGGGATTTGCACTGCCAAAAGGAAGATCCAAGAGGAACTAAGCGTCACAGAGCAATCAACTGTACAGGCCAGGAAGCCAGCCACGCCGGAGCGTACATAGCGCGTCAGCGATAAGAGAGAAACTCGAGACGACGCCGAGACCTACCGCGACAAGGCTCAGCTGATCGCCGCACCATGCAGCTCATCGTACTTATGTAAGTCCGACAAACATTAAACTGTAACGTGAAACAAGCGTAGGACGACATAAAACTGTAACGCGACTAAAGCGAAATATCGGTTAACCCCCGGTAACCGCGATTACCGTAAAAGAAATAGCTAGGATAGCTACTGTAATTCAAAGGCATACGAATGCAAACGCACTGGCGCAACGCGACATACGATATAGCGAAATAAAACGCAAACTCAGCACGCGCGCTTATACTCGAACGTAAATGTCCGATCAAAACAGTGATACAGCGCTTAACGTTGTTCAAGACGCGTTAGAAGAAATATTTGATAACGCGCTTCGACTTTTGGATAGTCGAGCAAATTTGCCAAATATCACGACTGAACGCGCGTTCTCGATACAAGGACCAGACTTTAGTCTAATAAATAACGACAATATGGACACACGTTCACCAACGCGGACAGACGTAGCGGGACCGTCGACACGTTCCCTACTACATGCGTCGCTCCGCGTAATCCGGAAAGAACTCGAAAAAGAAGCACAAAAAATAATTCCGTAATAATTTGAGTGAACAAAGCGGAAGTTCACCGACGGCGCCACAAATTCATAGGCGACCGATAAACCCCATGGAGAATATGATGCTCCATGATCTGCTATTTGAAATTCGCGAGCTTCGTTTCCAGCTTGGAAACCGACACGAAGCACAGCCGCCGCCGCGAGAAACGGTTAGAAATACGCGACAACCTACTAATCACGCGTTAGATCTGTCGTATGGGCGCTCACCCCGAGATGTACGACATCGGCACGGGACCAACACTTACCATTTAAGTTTAAAAGAAGCGTGAAATATGATCCCCGAAATTAATGGAACTTCGAGGGAACGAGTACGAGAATTTTTGAACGCAAGCTCCTATGCAATGAAAAACATACATCCGTCGGATGAATTCATACTCCTCGACGCGATACTATGTACCAAATTCAAAGGCAAAGCGATGATGGATTTCCACACTCGCGATATAGAAAACTACGACCAGTTGAAAAGGGAATTAAAAAATGAATATCTGGGCAAGCGCAGCTCGAATTTAACACCCTGAAACAAAAGTCAAACGAAACCGCTCAAGAATTTGGACGAAGAGTAGACAACTTGGTCATGGAGCTATACCAATCCATGGAGGAAGGTAAAAACCATACGATAGAACAGCAGCGGGCGATACTTAAGAGCATCAAGGAACAAGCCCTTTACAACTACCAAATAGGGCTACACGAAGAAATAAAGCTATTAGTTCGAGCCCAATGATATAACATGCTTCAAGAAGCAATCGCAGGAGCTAGTGCGGAAGAAAAAATTAAGGGGGCAAGCACGCGCCTCAACGGCAATAAGCGGGATATGCCAAATGCCCAACTCAATAACCGTGCTCCGACCATCCGTTGCGGAAAGTGCGGAAAAATCGGACACGACGGAAGAGACTGCCGAAGCAGCAGATACGCCAAGCGGTTCGAATTACCCCGACCGGAAGGGCGGCCACGAGTAAATACAGCAGTATAACAATGCAGTTACTGCAAGAAAACGGGCCACAGCCGAAACGAATGCTGGACCCTGCATGGACGACCTCAACAGAAAGACGAGGATCGCCCGATAGCAAAGCCAAAAAGGAAAATAGAAAAAGACGCTAAACAACGTACAAGTAAGGCCAAAATGATAAAACATGCCGATACGGCAAGTAGCGATGAGAGCTCGGACGATGACTCGAGCACAATGGGCACCGCCGCCGCGTATCAAGTTACGCATGTAATACGAGACGCACACAAAGACAGCGGACTTGACTTAGTCACACTTCCAACACGAGAGACCAAATCAGGAAAAATCGATATGTTATTCAATTCCGGAGCCACACTCTCGTTGATAAAAGTAAAAAATTTAAAAGGCGAAACCAAAATACGCCATGAAAGAATAGCCTTCGTCGGGATAACAGGCCACAAGGTCACATAATAGGAAAAATACAGGCGACCATAGAGCTAGGCAAACATAAGATAAAGCATCCGACGTACGTAGTAAAGAATGATTTTCCGCTAGAATATGATGGCATCCTAAAATTAGATTTCCTACGAAAGCAACAAGTAACGTGCGATTATAATCAGAAAAAGTTAACGATAAGAGACGTTACTCTGAAATTCAAATCAAATCAACAAACCGTATTAAAACCTCGCAGCAAAACGATTGTAAGGGCCGTGACTAATCGAAACAAAACTGGAGTCGTACGGGCCTAGGAACCAGATCCAGGAGTTTACATTGGCAGACGCCTTGTAAAACCAAAAAATTTTTCATGTCCAATCAGTGTAATCAATACCACTGATAAGACAATACGGATCAACACACCGATCGTTACTGTAGAGGATTTAAGCGAGAAAAATCCTCACAAGGTTTACACCGTGGCCGCCGAACCAAAAAACAAATCACACCTCCCTAGGAAGGAACGGATTTGACAATTGTTACGGACACAACACCTCAACTCAGAGGAACGGCAGGCCCTCCTGCGCTTATGCGAAGATTACCAAGATGTCTTCCTTCTAAGCGGAGAACTCCTGTCATGCACGGCCGCTGTGCAACACGGGATCAACACGCGCGCTGATACGGCACCGGTAAACGGCCGTATTGCTTCCCCACCAAGCACAAGGAGGAAGTAAATAATCAAATGAAGCAGATGCTCACGGACGGAATAATCAGAGCAAGTACAAGTCAGTGGAATGCACCCTTATTAGTGGTTCCCAAAAAAGCTGACTCAAGCGGAAAACCGCGACTACGGATAGTCATCGACTTCCGAAAATTAAACGATCTAACGATCGGCGACTCGTTTCCATTGCCCAATATCGAAGAAATTTTGGACCAACTAGGAAACGCCAAGTATTTTACTACGCTAGATTTAGCGACAGGGTATCACCAAATACCCATGGCAGAACGCGATAAGCAAAAGACAGCGTTCTCCACCCCATATGGACATTACGAATTTAATCAAATGCTATTTGGTTTAAAAAATGCACCTGCAACATTCCAGAGGCTGATGAATTCAGTTCTCACGGGAATGCAAGGGCTAAAATGCCTTGTATACTTAGACGATATAGTTATTTATGGCTCAAGTCTGGAAGACCATAATAAACGTCTAAAGGAAGTACTACAGCGCTTACGAAAAGTCAATTTAAAACTGCAGCCGGACAAATGTGAGTTTCTGCGGAAAGAAGTAAATTACCTGGGACACATAATCTCAGAAGAGGGAATCTCCCCTGATCCCGCCAAATTACAGGCGATAAAAGATTTCCCGGCACCTCAGAAGGTGAAAGACGTGCAATCTTTCATAGGGCTCGCCGGATATTACCGAAAGTTCATCAACGAATTTTCGAGGATAGCTAAGCCGCTAACTAAACTGACAAAAAAGTCAGAAAAATTTGTATGGTCCACGGAGCAACAGATTGCTTTCGACATACTAAAAGAGAAGCTAATGACCGCATCGGTACTTCAGTATCCTGATTTCTCAAAAGAATTCAACGTAACAACGGATGCCTCCGACTACGCAGTAGGAGCCGTACTATCGCAAGGACCGATAGGCAAAAACCGCCCCATAGCATATGCGAGTCGAGTGCTAAACCGTGCAGAACAAAACTATAGCACAACAGAAAAAGAATTACTGGCTATAATATGGGCCGTCAAGCATTTCAGACCGTACATATACGGCACTAAGTTTAAAATTATCACTGACCACAAGCCCCTTGTATGGCTATTCAGTGTGAACGACCCTGGATCGAGATTAATCCAGTGGCGTTTAAAATTGGAAGAATACGATTACGAAATCGTACATAAGGCCGGACGCGCGAACGCAAACGCCGATGCGTTGAGCCGTAACGTAAAACCAGAGATTCACATTACGGAGACGACTGATAAAATGCTCGCGTTAGACAAAGACGGAGAGCACAGTCAAATACACACAAGAGACGAAGAAAACGAAAATAATGAAACCGCGCAAAGCTACACGGAAGAAGAAAAGCGGCAAATATTACACGAATACCATGATGCACTCACCGGAGGGCATCAAGGGGTCGAAAGAACCCTAAAAAGGATACGGTTAAAATATAACTGGCCCGGAATAACGGCAGACGTAGAAAAGCATATTAAAAAATGTGAACTCTGCCAGAAAAACAAACTATCTAAAAGAAATAAGATACCGTTAGTAATTACGGATACCCCCAGCCGACCATTCGAAAAATGCGCTCTGGACATCGTGGGACCACTGACAGAGACAGCAAATAGAAATAAGTACCTGCTAACGTTCCAAGATCACCTGACAAAATTCAGCAAGGCGATGCCGATTCCAAATCAAGAGGCAAACACGGTAAGCAAGGAGTTTGTAACAAAGATTGTCCTAGAATACGGTACACCTGAATGTATCCTGACAGACCAAGGAACAAATTTTACAAGCGAAATCTTCAAAAACGCGTGTAAGCTACTGAAGATAGACAAGATTCAAACCACTGCCTACCACCCTGAGAGCAACGGCACCCTTGAGAGATCGCACCGAACATTAGCGGAATATCTGCGACATTTTATAAATAAAGAGCAGACGGACTGGGACGAATGGATCCCGTATGCAATGCATACGTATAATACTACCCCCCACACGGCGACTGGATTCACTCCGTTCGAGCTAGTTTTCGGAAGACAAGCCGAACTACCGACAGCCCTGAGCAGACCCCCGAATCCTACGTATAACTACGAAGATTACGCACGGGAACTGCGGGAAAAAATAAGGGCAACAAACCAGATCGCGAGGGAGAAAATTAAAGAAGAAAAGCAAAAGGCCAAGAAATATTATGATAAAACTACTAAAGAAATAAAATACAAGATAGGAGATAAAGTACTCCTGTATGATGAGGCTCTCCGCCGCGGGAGATCTAAAAAACTAGACGCAAAATGGACGGGACCCTACGTAATCACTGAGAAACACTCAGACGCAAATTATACAATAAAAAAGGGCAGGACGTCAACACGTGTACACACAAATAGACTAAAACCGTTCATAGAAGCATAATGAAAAAGAAAGAAAGTAAAACCGAAACGAGGAGAATATTTCAAAAGAAGACAGAAACAAATTTTATAATAGGGCACCCAAAATTAAACATTCTATTTTGCGTATAATTCGTCATTTAAGTCAAAAAAAAATTTTTTTTTTTGCGAAAGATTGTATATACGACATCCGACACCTTGTAATGTAATTATTATTGTAATTGTAGTTTATAAGCGTCGAAAAACGAAAATTGTAAACAATCTGATACACGACGACGCGATATAACTATAAGCGAAAAAGCGAAAATTCAGTACCCTCATTTTCTTTTTATCAGGGGGGAGGGATGTTATGAGTGACACACTCATAACGATAAGGTGTCAGTAACACGATGACGTAAGTCGCGCGAGGTTTCGCGCAATCCGCTCGACAATTAGCGCAATGCTCCTTAGACAGCACTTGCTGTCTAAGCAATAATTTGGAATACTGACCGATTTACGCTCTCACGCAATCCTCCCCTTTTTTCGATCCAACTACCGAATTATCGGATATATAAACCGGCGAAAGAAGGTGAGGATCGGGTCAATCCGAAGTAGACAAACTAAGACTACACACGACGCTCTGCCTTGCGGGATCGTGGACAACGAGCTAATAGACGCGACTCTCTGCCTTGCGGGGTCGCGATCTATCCATTGTAACTGAATACAAGAATAAAAGTGTTCGAGACAAATAACGGTGTATGTGACGAAATACCTTCCTCGCGAGATCTCTGGCAGCGATCCCAAAATCATACTCACAACGAGGGGTACAACACGATCTTACCATGAGACATAGCGCTTCAGTTCTATGGGCTTTGTAAAAATGAATCTAATTTATATACATTGAAATACAATTTATATGTATTGCGACGTTACTTTTTTTGCGTCTACAACTTCGTCATGCTCGGGACTCTCGTTACTGTAAGTTGGGCGCCAGGCGCGGAATCCGCGCCGCACAAAAATCGCAAAACTCGGTATTTCGCACGACGGACAAATGCCTGCTAGCCCGTCTCTACACGAAGTAGCAGAGGGACGAGGTTCTTTCTCGACTTACGCGGAATAGGAGAGGAGAGGTCTCGCATTAACAACTCGACAGAATTAATGAAAATAAGAATCGCATATTGAAAACAGAGATATCGACAATTCTATCTGACATATATGTAACGGTCGTTCGACATCACTTTATTGCACGGCTGTCGCATACCTGACTTGATATTTACAACGTATCGAATACTACACTCTATAGGTTACACACAAAAGTTAACAATATAACACGCAACTTTAACAATAGACGGGATAGGCTTCGACGAATTGCGCGTATTTCTCGTAGGTATTCTCTCCTACGGAAGCTCGCCTCGGTAACGCGTACATCGCTCGCACTCTCGGTATGCGGCAAGTGAATCCCGGTGATATCACTCTACGCACTATCCCGTCGGGAGACTTTATCTTTTACACATAGATCGACTGTCGGCTCGACATACTCCCCGAGAGAGGAGACACTAGGCGAAATAGTTATTAATCGCTACGAGACGGAGATCGACACGGCCCGGCTACGCGGTGATTCTACTCTCGGTATTCCGATTGCAATTATCTCGCCCACCGAACGCTCGGTAGGGTAAGTACGTCTTACGAAATACCGGGCCGGCCGCTTCCGCCCTTACCGCGTGGTATCGAAGTGGTGGCCTTACAGATGTGGACGTCGTCGAGGACCGTGGAACCGCTGTGTTTGTTGTCTCGCCGAACAGTGACGAACCGCGAGCGGTCGGGGGCGCCGCGGACGCCGGTAGCGGCCCGCGCATCGATCCGCGCACACCGATCGTTAGTCGATGGGGGATCGTCCTTTGCCAATCCTATAAGATCCCAACGTCCGAGGACGCCTCTGATCGTGAAGGCCGCGTATTGCACGCCTCGATGTCCTTCGCCGTATCGGCTGCTGCTGGACCGGTTCAGGGTTGATCAGGCGCCGTCCGGCTTACTCCTCGAAGCCGTAACTACCGCTCCGGCTGGGGCTTTCTCCACCCTGGTCGTCGGGTGTAAGGGCGCACGCTCTCTCCCCGGCGTCGTCTCAGGCTGCACCGGACTGCTGCTCTTCTCTCTACAATAAAGTATAGCGGCAGTGTTGGTCCCATGACTTTTCTTACGTACCTCGGTACTGTACGCAAATACTTGCCCTGACTCGCTGTCTTTCGGATGCCCGGGACCCCGCCGCTCGGTCGTCCAAGCTTTTTACTAGCTCTCCCTCGACGGCTGCTCCATTAATCGCAAAGGGTAATTGTGGTACACCACTTCTCCCGCGGATCGCGTCTTCCGCTTGGCGGATACCTAAATGTCTTATGAACTAAAGAAATATTACTCAGAAAAGGAGAGGCTGCTCTCCCCCTTTGGGTAATGAGCGGCCCCAAATGACCTTTCCCGGTCGGGCCATCCGGCCCTTGTGACTGACGAAAAACGTCACGTCACAGTATGTATATATATATATATATATATATATATATATATATATATATATATATACAAAGAAATCTTATGCAGTTATATCGCAGTCCTGTCCAACCGAATCAAATATTCATATACATACGCATATATGCAGAGTCGATAAGCCGAGTAGCTTTATACGGATTTTACAATCAACGCCTCGAGTTACGATTCTTTTTGTGGTATAACGCGCGCGCGACAGTTTTTTGTGCCTGTACAAACTGTTCGATTGTAGAAAAGTCTTGCCGCAATCGTCGCATTTTTAAATTGTACAAAAAAATATCCGTTTGTCTGTCCGTCCAACCACTCGGTGGTCCACACGTACGTCCATCGTCGCGTCCAAGGAGCAGGGATCAGGACCCCACGGCTCGTCACTTCCGTGATATTTTGCGACTCCAAACCCTTCCTGCTCTTTCCACAGCGTGCGAACGTTTTTCTCTAACGGCATCTGCGACAAGCGTTACGTTTTCACGTTATAAAGCGCGGAGAGGAATGAATGATAGTAGTGGGATAGATGAGACGACGATACTTACCGCTGTTTCGCGCACGTCAAACTACAGTTAAGTACGTTATTGAGATGAATATAATTTTATTATCCTATATTTGTTAGTATAATAGTAAATCTCTTATAGAATTCGTATATACTTGTGTATAAATTCACAATCAACGATCGCTATTTCGAACAAACATTTATTATGATAATAATTTATTACTCTTCAGCAATACATAGTGCCAAGAAGGGGACTTGGTTTACAATCAAAGCTATCCATACATCCTTCCATCCTTCCATCCTCCTATCGTTAAGATCTTAGAGCCTTATTTAATTATAACTAATTACGTAAACTAGGTCGAAAAACATCTACATTATTCTATTTAAACTAGTCTGGTCTTACAATAAAAAAACTTTAATAGTTTATGGCTTACGGTACATCACAGATTACATCACAGTTATTCTTTACATTTCTCTTCCTCTTTACATTTATATTTTACAGTTTACAATTTTACTCTTTACTATTAACAATTAACAATTAACTAATACAATATCATAACGACCTATCACCTATATCTCTTAATCTCTTAAACTAATTCTACTTTTTCCTAAATCATCTATGTTTTATTCTCTTTACCCTTTACTCTGTGACTCTAATTCAACCTCTTTGTTTCTAACCTTATTCCTATCCTTATAATACTTTTTCTTCTCCTTCCAAAATTTAATTAAAACTTTCTCTTTTGTCTCATCCAATTCATCGTTTTCTAATCTCTCTCTTTTTTCCCTCTTATTTCCACCTAAACCATCAAACCATGTCTTCGTTATCTCACACTCTTCTATATGGTGTTCTAAGCTATCCTTTCCTTTCCTACAAAATACGCAAATCCTATCCTCTTCAGTTAACCAATACTTGTTATCTTCTTCCATATTACCGCATCTTACCCTAACTAGCGCTCTTATACCAGTAATATCTCTTTTACTTGAGACATTTTTCTTACTTAAATATTTTGGTTTCCCATTTAATCTATCCGTACCTATTTTGTATCTCGTGTTATATCTTGCCCCGCTTAATCTACTTTCTAATTCCTGTTTCTGTACGTCTCTGGATTCCATCTCTATCTCTGGATTCCATCTCTTTTGCTATCTTCCCAACTACCTCGCCTTCTAGTAACTCCAATGCCCTTGAACTCCATCCGTTTCTGTTAAAATAATTTTCCCTCTCTATTCCGTATTGATTGCGAAAGCGCCGTTTATGTCGGCGCGAGTGCCGGAACCGCCCAGCGCTGAGCGCGGAGTGCGTGTCGTGGGATTTCGGAAAGTCACTCGAGGATGAAACTGGATGAGGTGGATCGTAAATGAAACTGATAGGTCAACTTAACAAATTTTATTAAATGTATCACCTCTCACTGAACCAATACACAGAGTGCACGCTCGCGTGGAATTGAGAACGAGATTCGGACGTACGCGATGACGACGAGATTTGAGCGATCGGAAATCTTCCTAGCACGATGATAGGCTGCCGAAGAGAAAAGCGCGTCGGAAATCTTGTAAAGCGTGGGATGCACGCTTTCGCGACGGAAATCTTGTGATCGCGATCGACGGAGATCTTGTCGCGCAGCAGCCGTGCAATCACGAACGCGACGTCGTCAACCGGTTGATGAGATGGTCGTACTGTCGATATCTCTGCGTGATCTCTCAATCCGCGATTGCGCGCAAAATATAACACTCAATGAACAGTTGATTAAGAAACAAAGCGAACTTCGACGTACTTTGACGCACTCGCGATCCCGAGATAGAGAGAAATAGCGCGGGATCGTGAATACTTGAACTTTTATTGAATTGCGCGAAACGCGAAGAATGATCTTGACGGGCGGTAGCAGGCACAAGACTGGCTGCGGAGGAATGCTCCGGGAAGTCGGGCGCCTCCACACCATCCGATCAAACGCTTACAGTGCGTGGCGATCACTCACCACGCAGCTGATCTGCGGAGGACCATGCGATCCTCCATCGAGAGAATCACGCGGTCCTCCACTGAGGATCATGACGCTCAGAAACTGCGGTTCGAGACGGCCGGCGTGATATTATTGTGTCCCCGATCGTTCGCTGCTAAATCTGGTTGACATGCTGTGAACACGCCGTCAGCAAGCGCGACGAATTCGAGGGACGGAAAATTTGAAGGGAAAAATCAAATCCCGAACACGTATTGATCCGTCCATCCTTCTTTTTCTTTTTCTCTCCAGCACAGTTTCACCCATCTATCATCTTCTAACGCTTTAATTTTCTCCTCGAACTTCCTTGCTCTTGTACTCCATTTAACTCTTAGTTTTTTTAATCCTAATTCCAAACTCATTATGTATCTCGGTGTGCAAAAATCTAAGTTAAAAATCCATCTAGCGTAGTCTAACATTATCTTCTCTAATTCTTTTTTTTCTGCCCATCCCCATAATTCTACCCCATATGACATTACGCTTTTAACTAGATAGCTAAATAACATCCATCTCCTACTCAGATCATTTTTACAAACTCTTTCACCTAAACCCCATACCCTATTAGCCGCCAATTTACCTTTCATTCCTAAGTCTTTTATATGATTTTTATAGTCACCTTTCCTATTAAAGGTAAAACCTAAGTATTTAAAGGAACTTACCTCTTCTAACTCCCTGTCCTCCCATTTCCAACTACCTATTCTTTCATTACCGCTCCTATGAAATATCATTACTTTTGTTTTTTCCGTATTTAGCTCTAAACTTTTCTTCCTTAGATAATGCCTAAGTGAATCCATCATATCCAATAAACCTACCCTGTTCTTTGCTAACAAAACCATATCATCTGCATATGCAAGAGACCATATTCTTTTGTCACCTACTTTTATGCCGCCAATCCCTCTCTTACCTAAGTATTTATCCAAATCTGCAATATATAAATTAAAAAGTAATGGACTCATCACACAGCCCTGTCTAACTCCTTTGGACGTGTAGAACTCCTCCGTCAATCCTTCCTCAGTCTTCACCGTAACTGTTGTATTTTCATATAACTTCTTCACTCTTCTAATTGTCTGCTTTCTTATGCCAGATTCATCTAGTATTTTCCATAACTTCTCTCTTCCTATGTTATCAAAAGCTGCCCTTAAATCCACAAAGAGGGCGAAGATCTTTTTATCCCCCTTCCTTTTTTCTCTCTGTATCACATGGTTCAGGATGAAAATATTGTACCTCTGCCTTTCCTGAAGCCACCTTGACTTTCCGGTAGCATCCCTATTCTCTCCGCTTTCTCCTTTAGGGTTCCTCTTACAATCTCCGCGTAAATTTTATACGCAGAGCAGAGCAGGGAAATACCTCTATAGTTTTCTGTTTTTTCCTGATCCCCCTTCTTATATAAAGGTAAGACTACGCTAACCTTCCAGTCCTCTGGGATATTGTCTCCACGCCAAATCTTCCTTATTAGTTCAGTTAGTCCCTTTCTAATAGCTGAACCTCCGTAGCGCCATGCCTCAAGTGGTATCCCGTCTATTCCTGGAGCTTTCTTATTCTTCACTTTCTCTAACGCTCTTCCGACAACCTCTTCGTTAATCTTAAGCTCGTTACCTTCCTCTTCCTTATCGTTCTCGTTTCCTTTTTCGGCTTCTTCTTCTCCACATATATTCCCATCCTCCCTATGATCAGTAGCCTCCTTTATATCCTTCCCAGCCAATAGTTTCCTGAAGTACCTTTCCCATTCTTCTTTTCCTATTTTGTTTCTTATCTTCTTTACTCTTTTTCCTGTCCTTTTGTTAATATACTTCCAAATCTCTATGGCATTCTTCAGATATCTGAGTTCTATTTCTTCTTTTTCTTTCCAATCTGTCTGTTTTTGTTCCAGAAAGGTTCTCAGATTATTCTTGACTCCCATATATGCCTCTCTTGTAATCCTTCCTTTCCTCCATAAACTTAAATTTCTATGTGCCTTCCTTTTTTCTCTGGTGCAACTCCTATCCCACCATTCTTTGTGTCCTATTTCTTTCTTCTTCCAGACTACTTCCTTTTTAATCATAGCCTCTGCTATCGTTTCCTTTAGGTTATTCCAGATTTCCTCCGTTGTTTTATTTGTTAAATTTACTGTCCACTCCGCTATTTCCGTCCTTTCTTTGTATCTGGCTCTTGATTCCACATCCCAAAGTGTTCTTGTCCTTTTTTCCTTTGTCTGTTGATGTATCTCTTCTATTCCCTGCTGCCACCGTTCCAAGTTTATCTCCACCAACAGGGGCATGTGATCTGAGTCCACCCTTTCCTGTACATTAAACTTAGAAATCCTATTAGTACATTCTTCACTAGCAATAACATAATCGATAACGGTATTTCCTCTAGACTCTACGTACGTAAATTCGCCTTCCATATCACCTTCAGTAGTGCCATTTAATATATAACTTCCTACATCATTTACAAATTCTACAAAGTCCTTCCCGTTATTACCTATTTTCATATCCTTGCTTTTTCTTTCAATACCTGTCGCCTCTTCATCTATTCCTAATCCTCCTATTCTTATATTAAAATCTCCTCCAATTAAAAACGCATCATTTCTGTTTCTTTCTACTATCTCCATGATGGATCTTTTTATATTTTCCCAATTACCTTGATTATAGACAGTTATTATCCATATACTCTTCCCTCTGTATACTTTTTCTAATCTAGAAGCTACCCACCCTTCTCCATTCAAACTAATTAATTTCCTATCGTTAATCCCCCAGTCCTTCTTTTTTCCTATTATAAAACCTCCTTTCGCTCTACCTTTCTTTTTATTCCTTTCTGCGTATATACATTCCCATACATGTGAGTCTGGTAGCCTATCCTTTAAATTATTCCAATCCCTTTCCTCTACCCATGTTTCCTCTAATCCTATATAATCACAATCCTTTACATATTCCCAGAACTCCCTATCCTGTCTTCCTAAGTCTGCCACATTCCAAAATAATACCTTCCTGTCTATCTTTATTCTATATGGCATCTTACCAATATCTATACCTATGTTTTTATTTTGACTTTTATTCCTAATTCTAATTCTACCTCTATAACTGCTTCTGTTTCTACTCTTTGCTTTTTTCCCCCCTTGGCAACTATTTAGTTTCCCCTTTCTCTTATGCTACCTTCTTTTCTCTCTTTGCTAGCCTCATTACTCCTATCTCTACTAATCCTACCTTCCTCCTTGTCTATTTCTACCTCAACCTTATTTTTCCCATCTCTTGTACTAACCTTTAAATCTCTGTCAGCCTTTCCTATCTCCACATTTTCCCATTTTACCCATAATCCGTTTATTTTTACCCTACCTACGCCAATCTTGATTATCCTACCTTTACTTTTCTCCTCTTTTACCCATCTAGCTATATCTCTTTGAATATTTCTCTCTTCCCACGTTAAATCCTGCTCTATAAAAATCTTCTCACCTCTAAGCTTGCTTTTCCTACCCATAACTTCCCTTTTCATCTTCTCGTTTTCCAAACACCTTATTATAACCGAGCCACTAACCCACCACTTCGTTACCTTTATTTCCAAATCTAACTTTTCTCTTATCATGTCCTCAATCCATCCCTCCTGCACCCTATCTAAATCCTCTTTCCTCAAATCTCTTATCACTATATTGTTTCTCCTCTCTTCCTTTTCCTTATCCTCTACCCATTTCTTAATCTTACCTACCTCCCTGTCACTCAATCCTCCGCTACCACTCTTCGTGCTAAACCTTGAACTTGTCCTACTACATCTACTCTCACTCCTCCTGCTACCTAGTTCCATGCTCGCTACACTACAACCGTCTTCCTCCTTCCTAGCATTTCCTTATCACTATATTGTTTCTCCTCTCTTCCTTTTCCTTATCCTCTACCCATTTCTTAATCTTACCTACCTCCCTGTCACTCAGTCCTCCGCTACCACTCTCCGTGCTAAACCTTGAACTTGTCCTACTACATCTACTCTCACTCCTCCTGCTACCTAGTTCCATGCTCGCTACACTACAACCGTCTTCCTCCTTTTCCGCGTTTTTCTTTACGCCAACCTAACCTCCAAAACTCTCCGACTCTTTTACGTCTCCTAATTCTCTCTACTTTATCTATCGCTCTTCCCTTCACTTATACTACTTCCTAATAAACTTCTCTATTCGACTATCTGCATATACTCACTATATTCTATCTATTTTCGCTCTATTTGCCGATCTATCAAACACGCTCTACACCATACGTCCGCACGCACTCACTCCTCCTAACCAAGTCCCGAAATGGAAAAATATTGGTCCGAGTTTGCGACGATTCATGGCGTGAGGCAAGTATCGCAACTTGATGGTTGGTATCAATACGATGATTTTTCGCTAAGATATGCTCATTTGAATAAAAAAGCAGTTTTTTACTTTAAATGCGCATATCTCAGCGAAAATATCGAGACGAGTAAAAAAGCATTTTGAAGGAGAAACTCTGTACTATCGCATACTTTTTATCCCATCAAGTTGCAATACTTGCCTCACGCCATGGATCGTCGCAAACTCGGACCAATATTTTTCAATTTCGCATGCTCTCGCTTTGTCATACGCCATTTAAAAAAAAATTATTACGCAAAATTTTACTAAATCGATTCTTAAAGTAGACATTTGAAGCTTTAATTTCTTTTTTTAGAAACCTTTCTATCTTTAATACTCGCGGAGTTATCGTCCTTGGAAGTTTAGTGATTTTTTGACAAATTTTAGGTGTACCGCTTTTTTTCGAGTGAGTGTATAAATATATAAATATATAATATGCGTTCTCGTTCTCACTCCCATCCCTCGCGCGCTTTCACTTGCACTCATCTCACTCACACGCTCTCGCTCTCACCCATTAAATACATATTTTCACTCTCTCACACTCATCGCACGTTCTCACTCCTACACATCGCATACTACTCATTACATACTACCCATCACGTTCTCTCGCTCCCACCAATCGCATGCTCTCGCTCACACATATCGCATGCTACACATCGCATACTATTCATCACGTTCTCTCCTTCCCACCCGTTACATACATATTCCCGCATGCTCTCTCACTCACACTCATCACATGTTCTCACTCATACACATCGCATACTATCCATCATATACTATCCATCACGTTCTCTCGCTCCCACCCATCACGTAGTACATTCTCGTTCGCTTGGCAGCGGGCGGCGGCGGCGGCGGCGGCGATCGCGGACCCCGATTTCCCCTCTCCCGCTCCCGGGTCGCGGACCCGAAAATACTGCGTCAGCAATTTCCGCACTGCGAGATCCCCCTCCCCGCGTGACGTCATACCCCCGCGCCTACCGGTACCCCCCGCACACCCGCTCCCCCTTCGGAGCCCCTTGGTTAGAACGCTTTTAGTATTAACTACTAATATTCTTTTACTTACATGTCGTCGTCGGCGTCGTCCAGGTTTATGCTTTCTTTTAGTGTAAGATCACGGATAAAAAGACAATAGATGCATTAACCCTAGTAGCATAATTCATTGGCCCAATATTCATCAACTATTGGTCAACTGTCGGCTGAGCAATGTGCTGCTCGGATTCACACTGTGTGAGTAGCGGGATTGTTAACGAGGATTAGTCATGAATTTTTATAGGTTTTAAATTAGAATAAGGTAATGGAAAGAAAACATTATAGAAGTATTTACGTTGTGTAAGTAGTGCGATTGTTAACGATTTAATTTATGGTAATGGTATTTTAATTCTTTTAAGTTTCTATTAAAGTTGTTGATACAACCAAAGTTGGATTGTTGATACAACCAATTTTAAAATTATTACGGAATTAAAATACCAATAATTTAGCTAATTGATTAATTTTAATTCTGTCACAACAGAATTAATCAATAATTCTGTAAACTTATTAAGGTTTATTTTTATCAACATATAGATTAATTTCAATTAATTTATTACTTTTATAAAGAATAAAAAATAAGATAAATCAAGATCACAAAATTAAACAATGTTGATAGAAACTAGCCTAAAAGAATTAAATACCATTACCATAAACTAAATCATTAACGCTTGCGCTACTTACACAGCGTAAATACTTCTATGATTGTTTTTTATCGGTTATTCTAGTTTAAAAAAATAATCTGTTATTAATATAGATAAAATATTAAATTTCAATAATTCTTATTAACAAGCGCACTACTCATACAGCGTGAATCCAAAGCAGCACATTGATTAGTTAACAGTTGGCCAATAGTTGACGAATAATTGAGCCAACGAATTGTGCTACTAGGGTTAATGCATCTATCTATTGTCCTTTGAATCCGTGATTTTACACTAAAAAAAACATGGATGACGCCGATGAGAATGTGTAAGTAGAAGAAAATTATATTATTACATTGTTGTGAGTGCATCACACTCACATACGGCATGTTGTAAGCGATAGAAGGTGTCAAATAACGCCTCGCGCGCGGACATCGCCCGGCCTACATACCGGGCGTCACACGGGGAAATGCACCCGGTTGTTTAAACAATAACACTCAAAATCATCTGATTTTGGGGTGGAATCCGCGTAGCCAGCACTCGCTGGCTAAGCAAGTACATTGTCCAAAGGCCAGTGACCGCGGAAGTACCTTCCCCGGTCATACGCCCAAAAACGGTGTATATAAACACCGAGGTACAGACAACAAGCGGGATTACTTGCGTGCCATAGCGACGAACGTATGTCGCTCATCCATTTATACTTATCACGAATTATAGTATACGTGTTATAACGAATCAGTGTAATCAAGAGAGAAAATACACTATATCTACATTGTTACTCAACCAACGGCTACAATTTCTTACTAGACCTAATCCGAGGAGTACCGACAGACGAACCCAAAATACCTGTGACCCTTTATCCAAATAAGGGCCACAACAACATATAATATTTTGAGTTATTAAAATTATATTACACTTTTTCCAGCATTATGGCAGCCGGTAACCAAAACGCCAATAATAAAAAAATAACGACCCTGGAGGCTCAGGTCAATAATTTATTACAGCAACTAGCTGTAATGAAGGTGACCGAGCCAACAATGCCACAGGCGACAAGGGAAACAAGCGAGTCGGGATCGAGTGAACCGGGGGCGAGTGAGCCGGGGCCGAGCGACAAGCCACAAAATCAGCCGGAAGAAGATTTGGAAGTCGTTCCTGTGACAACCATTCGTAAGTATATTTAACATTAAACCTAGAACCTAGAACGGTAAATATCTTTTTCTTCTTTAGGCCGGGTCTACAATAGGTGTAGCAAGCCTTAATTATATTCGATTATTCTTCTTACATTCAATTATGATTGGTTTAGTATGGCTCAAGGCTTACTACACCTATTGTAGACCCGACCTTAATCTAATTTATGTTTGATGTTAAAAAAAAATATCATTTTAGGGTTAATATTATCAATTCTATTATCAATGTCATCATTGACGAATAAAAACTTTTACAGCCCGACGATGGCAGAAAAGTTATCACAGCCGTGGCGGGAAGAGACGGGGTGGCCGACAGGATAGATGTCGTGAACGAAGCGGGCGAAGCGAGCGTGGCGGAACACAAATACGTGGAGAAACAAAAATATATTATTATAAATATTATTTTAATTTTCAATAATGAATAAATAAATAAATGCATATTATTTTTATTTTCTAATATTGCCTCGAATTAGATTTTGAGTTAGGTCTTGGGTTAGGTTCACTAATAATCGAAGTATTAATTTTTCAAATTATGCGAATGAGAGCACGTCGAGAGAAAAACTCGATCCGCTTAAGCTATAACACAGAAAAAATCTATCATAAATGTATGATAAGTTTTTATTATTTACTGTTCACATTACGATAGAAATTAATTAAATTATTTGTAAATTCCATACGTTAATATCTCGATTATTGGTGGACCTAACCCAAGACAATATTGGACTTTTATGTTTATCTCGATTCTTTCTACTTTTTTACGAGCGTTGACCAAGATATCTGGGACATATCTGGGACTCACGCTACAATTTGGGTGGCACCGTCTATTGATTGAAGAATTTAAAATAATGTTCTAATTGGTAAATACAAGAGAAAAATTATAACAGCAATCACTTGTAAATGGCTGTGGTCAAACCGAACGTGGTCATTCTGAACGCTTCCCTACAATTTCCGCCTATTCCGAAATTAAACTATGACCGTCTATTCCGAAATTTAAAGTATAATTGTCCCCTTTTAATGAAAGTGGTAATCTCAATCTCTTAATAATCAAGAAGGAACTATTGCATTATTGTACTGTGTTGACATTGAATATACATCATGTACTGGAAACGCTTTATCATTTTTAAAAATAATTATCACATATTATACAGATATTTTATACCTAAGTAAGAAATGCAGAAAAGTGTTTAATTATTAGAATATTTATTTGTTAATTAAAAATAAGTGCAAACAAAACATCTCAAGAAACACACTAGTGGCTCGCTATTATATTAGTGGCACGACTGGATTATTAGAAAAAGCTACGAAAGCACGTTCAAGAGTGTTACGTCGTTCCAATTTATAGCCAGTTTCTTCTACACTACGTCTTTTTTTCTTTTTTCTCTCTATAATTTAGTAACATATACATGTAAAGAAAATAGAAATAAATTTTTATTCTTCATACAGCTTTACATTTTTTAAATTTCACTAGAACACTACATTGCGCGCGCTTCGCGCGCGCCATTTAGCTTTTTTATACTGAACATTGTAGTTTTTCATTTTCTGTATTTATCTTCAGTTTATTTACACTACATTTTTTTCTCTAATGTTGTACTTCACTCCCTACATTTTATCTGAGTATTACAGTTTTACAATACAATTAATCTTCCAAATATTTTATTCTTTTTTAAACGTTTCTCCTCTTGTTTTTTTTAAATATTCTTATTTTTAAGGTATGTACTTTTCTTTACTCTTCCTTTTTTTTTTATATCCTAATTTATCTTATTTAATTTTTCTAATCTTTATTATTCTTAATTTGTAGTTTCTCTTTCTTACATTTTTATAATGTCTAATTTTGATTCGGTTGATATTCCATCTGTCGCTTCTTGTTCTTATGTTGGTTCTACGCGTTGTTCTTCTCCGACACCTTCTTCTCTTCAGGTATTTGTAATTAATTTCTTTTTAATAAATTTCTTTTTTTTCTTTTTCTTACATTTTTAGTTTTGTCTTTTTTAATTTCAATTTTATTTGTCTAGCTCAAATGGATCCATCTTCGATTAATCCTTCTGTAAATCCTTTGGAATTGTTATCACCCAATGAATTATTTGATTGCTTACAAAATTTTGATTCTGCAGTGTAAGTTTTTTTCTTTAACGTTTTTATAATTTTTCTTTCCTTTTTTAGCTATTTTTTTTATTCTGTCTTTTTTCCTGTTTTTATTCTTTCAATATAATTTCTCTAATATAAACTCGTTCTTTCATTTATATTATCCTTTTCTATTTTATAGACTCTTTTTTTAGTCAGTATTAAAATGTAATTTCCATTTTTCAATTAAAATATGTGCTCAAATATTATTGATTTCGTTTCGTAAAATCAATAATATTTGAACTTTTTTTTAAATTAATTATCTTCAATACAGTGAAATTGTCGGATACGTTGATGGTTTAGAGTCTCTCCGATTTATTGGGAATAAAAAACAATTCAAATTTTTAAAATTTTACCTTAATAATGGTAAAGGTAAACGTATCCAAGTAGTGGCTTGGAATGAAGACATTTCTCTAATTGAACATGAGATCTTGTCGAATAATGTAAGTTTACTGTTTCATTCTGTATTTTCTGTAAATTTTAAAAGAAAATTATAATTTTCTAATTTACTTTTTGCTTTTAATATATATATATTTATTTTTTTATTTTTCCTAAATCCTTTTTTTTTAATTTCTTTAATTTTAAAAAAATTAATTTTATTTTATTTATTCTCAAATAATCTTGTTATACTTCTTTACAATTACATTGAATTTTCTAGATTATCCATTTAGATGGCGTTCAAGCTAGGCTTCCGAAAAATTCCAAATATAATAATGGGAATGTGCCTTTCGAATTGTTAATACGGCACAATACTTTAATTACCACTCTTGGTAAATTTTATCCTAAAAATGCCGAAATTCAGGCTATAAAATGTTCCATTAAAGAAATTTTAAATATATCCGAACAGTTTGTTATAAGTTATTTTAAATCTTTTTTTAATTTAATTAAAATAATTTTTTTCTTAACATGTTTTTTTTTTAATTTTAATGTAACTTTTTTTTAAATTTTAAAAATTGTTTTTCATTTTTTTCCATTACTAAAAAAAATTTTTTGGTCCGTGTAACTTTTTGAAGTTTTTGAAAATTTTTTGAAATTTTTCGAAGTTCCTTACAAGTGATTGGAAAAATCGGTCGAGTTACGATTATATCAATGGATTTAGGATGTCGAGAAACGCGTTTTGGCATTACAAATTTTTGACCGATTTTTGGAACTTTTTTGAAATTTTTCGAAGTCCCTAGTCTTATAAGTGGTTGGAAAAATCGATCCAGTTACGACTGTACTATTCGATGCAGGATGTCGAGAAACGCGTTCTGGCACCCCAAATTTTGGACCGATTTTTGGAATTTTTGGGGAATTTTTCCAGACCTAACCAAACCTTGAAACCGCCTAGAGAGGACGCCCAAGCAGAACCGACGCCAACAACATCTGCAGGCGCAGCGCAGCTCGTGAGTGCAGTTCCCGCGTTCCCAGTGACACCGGGGAAGGAGTGGAGCGGCCTCAGAGCGACCAGCGTCAGGCTCCAGCGTATGCAGGGGGAAAAACCTTACGCGGAGAGACCAGACGAATGGGAACAAACAGCGTAGAGTTAAGAAACTATACGTTCTCAAAGTTTTATTTTATTCCATGTTATTTTAGTATTCATTAGTTTATAATATCTTTATCTTGCTTAATTTTTCGTTATTATAATATTCGTTTATGATTTTCATTTAATATATAATTTTATAGTTTTGTTGTCGATACGTGAATTGCGTACGAGTTTTTAAGTTAAGCGTAGAGCATGTTTCATTGTTCGATAGAAATCGCGGTGTAGAGATGAGATCGCGACAAGTTATTCTTTTCTTTTAGATATAAGGCTTTATAAAAAAAAGTCACTATACGTTAGACTTAGGCGTTTTACATAGCCAACATAAAGCGCGTAAAGTTAGTAAGTTAGCGCGACTTACAAAAACAAGTTAATTTTCGTTTATTGTGCAAATCGAGCCACGGATGCTCGTGTTGATTCATTTCTTTTGTATTATTTATAAGTAATGCATGAACTGCAGAAAGAATTGCAGAAATACTAATTTTTGTTATTTATCGTGATAAAGTTTATTTTGGATATTACGTTCCTAATTTCTTATGCCTTTTGCATGTTTTATTGTAACCTAGTATAAATATAGAATATAAGTTAGTCTTAAGTTGATAAAACAGCTCCTGCGTGAAAATAAAAATAAGTGCAGGCGGTGGCACCAAAAAGTGCACATGTATTTAAGAAGCGGCGTGCTTTTAAGCATGTTGCATATATCTATTCGCATTCTCAAATGCCCTGAATGCACTTAGCGTGCAAATCTGACAGCAGCTGTGGCAAGCGTCACAGTCACAGATCGAATGAGCCCATTAGTCCGTGAGTGAGGAGTGGGGAGCTCGAGCAGCGGCACTGCCACTCGTGCCAGGATTGGTGGAGACGATCTGGAGGGGACAACCTACCATCCGCTACACACCACAGCGCGCCATTGGCCGAGATGTCGGGAGAATGAAGATCCGAGCGCTGATTGGTCGAGCGTTACTGCGTGAGCCCGGAGGGGCACGCCGGTATAAATTGGGACGCAGCGGCGCCCCACTAGCTTGTTGGAGCCCGAGATCGTCACGGGTAACATCTCCGCGTAGTTTTAACTCGCGATTAAAGATTAGCTTTGTGCAATCACACAAGTTCCGCGGAAGCGCAACCGCGTTAACAATAGAGCCACGACCGTTCGTTGAATGCGAGTAGGCGGCGGGGAACTAATAGTCAAGAAACTTAGTGCCAAACGAATAAAACGCGCTCATAACGAAACGATTGTGAAAAAGTGACGCGTTCGGGCGAGTGTTCATAGTGCGATAGCACATATATAATTGCGAAACGAATGTGATAAGGCGACGCGTACGGGAGTGCTGTTAATAGGATAAGTGTTACGATCTTAATAAATTATTTATTTATTGTGAATATAAAACTAAAAACACTGTGTAGTAAATACTTACCTGATTCTTACCTGCACGTGATCCAACGATGAATCCGAAGGGTTCCTGAAAATAAAGTCCTGAATATTAAACATCCGGGGTATCCTGTTCATGCGTAGAGTAAATTCCAACGTACCTGAGCATATCCTTGGAGGGACGAGGCGATCCGGAGAGTCAGCGGCGATCCGACGGCAAAAGCAGCATTTCCTGAAACAAAGAAAAATAAAGATTATTCAAACCAATAGCAACGGTGATACGCTCGTGAAAGCGTAGAGCGTTGAAATTAACATTTTGTGAAAGTTTTGTGCTGAGTTATCTCGTCAGCGCAAATAGCATCTGTCCGACGGCAAACGACAGCCAGTCAACGCGGCGAGCGGCGGACGGAGATTCCTTGCTTCTTGGAGGGAAAAGGAGCTGGCGACCAATAGGACGTGGACGAGAGTCTTCAAAAGGTTTGTTCTCTTGATTTTCCGAAGCGAATACGTTACCCAGCGTGGTGATGATCGGTTACAACCTAACCTTGAAACCGCCTCCAGGAGGTGAAATAACGAAAACATCACCTACACCATCGACGTCCAAGAGCCAGGATGAAAAGGGGATAGCAGCGACGAACGTGGAGGACAGCGAAGAGCGGAGCGCGACCAAACAGTCTTGTGTAAGACTGGAGAGGTTAGAGGAGCGCGGAAAATGAATAATCGCGTGTTAAAAAGACGAAAAGACGTGAGTTAAGGTTTTTAGTTTTCATGATTCAGTTCTGTTAAATTTTATCTTTTCTGTTGAATAGATATATATTTTTTTTTATTAGTATATATATACAAGATAAAGTTTCTTTATGATTTTATTATTATTTCAAGTCTATTTTTTAATAGCATGTAAGTTTGCGTTGAGCGAAAGCTGCGATATTATTAACGCATTAGATAAAGCGAGAAATTCGTTAAAAAATTCATACTAATTTCTTTTATAATTTTCTCACAGAATTATTATTATTAAAAATATATGCATGTTTTATAACATTTACTAGCAGTAAGTTTTATAGCATTAAGGATAGTGTTAGCAAAACCGAGCTGACAGATAACTGTCAGATAGATATACGAAGATTTCGTGATATTAATGATACAAGCGTTGAAAAAGCGTAACGTGATTTTTCACGTATGAAAAATTTTTATTATTTTATTTTTATTATTTTAATTCGCTGAAAGGACGAAAAGAACAAAGTCACGCGAGAATTTACTTTAAATGTTAAACTGTCAAATATTTTGCGTTAGCATGAATCAGCTGTTAGAGCAGATACTTGATTACTATTTATTTTTAGTCATTATTATTATTTTGTGTCTTTGGACAACCTTTTTAGTGGCATATGCGTACTGCATGCTAATAACGATTTCGTAATTTTATGTTATGATAAATAAAGTTGATTCTATGTTTAAAATCATTTTATTTCATTGATTATTATAAGTTAAGATTAAGTGCAAGCCGGTGGCACCGAAAAGTGCAGCCGCAACGTGCAGACATATACGTTTGCACGAATAACGTTATTACATCGGCACTTCTTAGTGCCAAGCGCTACACGCACATTCCGGTACGACAGCACGAGCGAGAATAACATCATTGATCCTAAGCTTCGTGGAGGGGAGCATCGCAGACACAGTGGCTGCGCATTGGACGAGGATACTATCTTGCGCTGAGCGTCTCTCGCATGGCGTGGGATAGGACGAAGAATCCGAGAGGGAGACGAAAGAGCTTGGATTGGTCGGCGAGGGAACTGCGGCGGCGGCGGCGCGTGCCAGTATAAAATACGACGACACGGCGTCGCAGAGAGAGAGAGTGACGCGAATCTTCAGACGGGCAACACGTACGTGCCGAGAAGATAAACCACGCGTACCTAAGAACGACTTTCGCGCCTAAAGTCTTAGCGTGCGTAGCAACAAGTCGAGTCTTTTGTTCTTTCCCGCGGAAGGCATACCGCGACAACAAATTGTTATTGGTGATACGTGCGTGCGTGATAGGCTTTCGCGAGTTTTCTTGCGACTTAACAAAAAGCTAAAGCGACGTGCGATAGTATTAGTTAACGCGAACACGCGTAATATTTTGATAAATTCGTTGAATGCGAGTAAGCGAATTCTGTACACGGAATCGAAGAAATTTCCGTTGACAGGTTTCATAACCTAAATTCACGAACACGTTTGTGAACGAAGCGACGCGTTCGGGACATGTAAATATTTTTTGTGAACGAGTGAGAGGAAGGAGAAGCGGACACGTATGTGAATTAAAGCGACGCGTTCGGGATATTGTTAATAATAATATTGTTGTGTTTAATAAACATTTATTTGAGTTACACAAAAATTAATTCATTGAGTGATTTATACAAACCTGCTACGTTCCATGCATGAAATCCAAGGTGGAAATAAACCATCGTAGCTTGTGATCTGAAATCAAAGGTGAATTAGTTATTTACTATTTCTTTGGGATTACTGGAAAAATATTCAACTTACCTGCGGCGACGATCCTGACGAATTCGGAGATCCTGAAGTCCAGAGACGATCCGACGGCAGCGGGAAACCTGGAAATAAAGAAAGACAATTAATACAATAATAAATCCTTGCTCTTGGGAGGGTAAAAGAGCTGGCGACCGGTGCAGAGACACGAGCGGCACTACATAAAGGTTTGATTAAATATATAATTAGTAGCGAGATTTGTTATCCAACTTCCGAGATCGGTTACAAACTAACCTTGAAACCGCCTCTAGGAGGTGGTGGAAGGGTTACTTCGCCAATGCCATCGACGAATAAACAGCCTGATGTTCGGGGTGCAGCGGAAGGTGCAGCCGACAGTGAGGCCGAACGAGCGGAGACCAGGAAAACATCCGTCAGGTTGGAGCGTCTGAGCGAGCGCACAAGCAAGCGCTAAAAAGTAATTTCGTTTAAAATACGCGAAAAACGCGAAGAAATTTGTTAAATATTATTTTATTTTATTATTTAATTTTTTTTTATGTTTTGCAAATTCGCTAGCAAAATTTATTTTTTAATTTCGTGCAATACGTCATTTCGAATTTGCGAGTTAAAACGCGTTTGACAGGCGCGAGTGCAAAAATTGCACAATATATCTAAAATTAATTATTCTTATATTACGACTGTATTATTATTAATATCCTTACGTTCGGAAGTCGAGTCACAAGCGAGCGTTATATTTTAAGGATGTTACAGCTCGAGGAGCATTTAATAGATTATTTTTATTTTCTCATTATTATAATATTTCTAAGACTCAATATATCATTCTTATTAGCGTACTCGTGGTGCATGTATGTCACAGTGACGTGACAGAAATTTTATTTTACATTAATACATTCGAGTCAATATTCTATTCAATTAATATATTTTCTTAAAATAAGTTGCATGTTACTATTTCATTTAAATTGCAAGTTTAATGTTTTTTGTTAATATCAATATTTTATGTTTCATTAGATTTAAGTTAGTTTTAAGTATATTGCGTGTCCGTGACAAGAAAGGTGCATAGAATGCACGCAGGCGTTGATACCTGCAAAAATACATACGTTAGAAATAACGGCACTTTTAAGTGCCCCTTTCTACACTCTGCTTCGTGCTGCGAAGATTCGAGCTCGAATGAGCTCATTGGTTGGTTTCCCAGTAGAGAGGAGACACATGCACGAAGACTGCAGCGACTGGCTGAGGCAGCCAACCGCAAGCTATGGGCGTCCAGGGCAACTCCCATTGGACAACGGACTGAACAAACACGCAGAAGCACGCCGATTGGACGAAGACAGCGTGCGAGTCGGAACAACGCCCTGATTGGCCGGAGGGCATACGATGGGGAACGCGGGTATAAAACCGGGCGACGCGTTCTCCCACTAACGCATTTTCGTTGTGGCTTCCATGCGGTAAACCTCGCGCGTGAAAAGGAAGCTCTCGTGATACTAAAACCGGCTATCGAGCATAACGTATTTTGCGAATAACGAAGTCGTGTTAAGTCGTTCCGCGGGCGACGGGCCGCGATAACAAGGTCATAATAGTGCGTGCGATCGTGATCAGGCTGTCGCGAGTGAAAGGTCGAGCGACATAAATAAGCCGAAGCGTCGACGGCACACAACAACATAACCTCGCAGTAACGAAATGCGAGATTACGTGCTCAGCTGAATGCGAGTAGGCGAGCCTAATAAATCGAAGTGCCTGTACTTCGAAAGTGTAATTATATTCCAACGAACACGTATGTGAACAAGCGTCGCGTACGGGAATATGTGATAACGTTTGTGAAAGGAGACAAAGAGGGAAAACTGTGCGTACTCGTATGTGAAGTAAGCGTCGCGTACGGGGACTTGTTAACTACATGACACGTTTTATTTCAAATAAAGTTTATTAAGTGTTACACCAAAATTACAAAACAGTTTCGTGATTGAAAATTCCTGCTTCGCTCTTGCATGAGATCCTGTGTGACGAATCCTACGAATTACCTGAAAATAAAGTGTGATAGGTGAATCGAGAAATAAAGGTTATTCGGAAAGGAACATACTTACGTGGTGGTATCCTGAGAGCAGCGACGATCCGGGCAGTCCACGACGATCCGACGGCAGCAGCGGCAGCATCTGAAAATAAGAGAAAGTTATTATAAGTGAGAATCCTTGCTTCTTGAAGGTAAAAGGAGCTGGCGACCAAGCAGCAACGCGAGCAGCGTGCAACGTAAAGGTTTGAATTCGTTCTTTATTCCTTAGCGAGCGTTTCTCCTGCGCACGTAAATCGGTTACAACCTAACCCCCCTCTTTGGTAATGGGTTCTCGACCTCTGGCCGTACTTGGTCTGGTTTTTGGTCCGCTTCGGCTCCTTTCACAGGAATTATGTTTGGGTTGTGTTGTAGGACGAGCCCGCTGCTCCCGTCGGGTCGCAGTAATTCGCGGTTCTCGCCGGTTATTTCGCTTGAGTCGGCTGTTTCGCCGTTATTCAGACTCACCGTTACGTAGGTTGGTCCTTTGATCGGTCGCCAGGTCGGTTTCACCTTCGCTACCGCCAAGGTCGTTTCGGCTGGCTGGGGCCCTCTCCTTCGTGCGTCCCCGCCTTCGCGTCTCTTTGGCCGTCGTCATGTGCCGCGTGCCGCGTATTCCGTGTTCAGCGTGGTCGGGACGATTCGTCGGGAAATGAGGGTAATCTCACAAACACTTTTTGCGTTTACACTTTTCTTTATTCCACTATCTCGCCTCCTCTACATCGACCCGCTCTTTCGAGCTCGCTCGCACTCACGCACACTTACGCACCTTCACTCACACGCACACGATCGGGTATCGCGTCTCGCTGGACGCGCCGCTATGATGGCCTTCGCGATTCACAATGTCGCGTTTCCTGGTCCGTCTGACGTGAACGAGTCGTTACAAACCTCGCGGCCTGTCGCCGGGGTCGTCGCGTACGCGTATCGCGTTCCGCTGTCCTCGCACGTCGTCGCACTTTCCTCGCGATTCGCGCGCAACACCCTTCGCGTCGTTATGTCGTCGGCCGGTCGCGATTCTCAACAGGGCGTCGCCTCACAGTCGCGTCGTCGTGTATCTGATCCGCCGTGACGTCGGTTTTACGCGCACTCGCGGCCGAACGTCGTATTCGGGAATCTCGGAAAATTCTATGTCCAGCCACGTTTTATACGACTATCTTAGCTCGTGACCTTCTCAAGACTCTGTCTCGACTCGGACTCCTCGCTACTTCTCCCGGAATTCTTTATCTCCGCATCGTTGTTCCCTTTCTACGACCCGTTATCTTCACTCCGGTCTACGCGCATGCCCGCGCCGCCTACCGTCGACTGGTGGGGTTCGGTATCCGTATCTTTTGTTCTTTCGGTAGCTTCTCCGTTCGCTCCGTTGTTTCGCGGTTTCTCGCGTAACTACCGCACTTTGATTCGGTTTCTCACGTACTTCCGTACTTTGGCTGTCCGCCGTGCGTTTTCGGTCGCGCCGTGCTCCCGTCGCACTTTCGCGATTCGCTCGCCGATTTTCTTCGGATTTTATTCCCGTTTCGCGTTTTACGCGCACTCATTTCTTAGATGGCGAATTGATCACTGAACCCGATGGGCGATGCTCGCATCGGTCCCAGTGTTAGGTTAGGTTGTAACCGATCGTTCCCTCGTTGGGAAACGTATTCGCTTTGGAAAATCAGATGAACAAACCTTTAGAAGACTCTCGTCCACGTCTTTATGGTCGCCAGCTTCTTTCCCCTCCAAGAAGCAAGGAATCTCCGTCCGTCGCTCGCCACGTTGACCTGCCGTCGCTTGCCGTCGGACAGATGCTATCTGCGCTGTCGAGAGAACTCAGCACAGAACTTTCACCATATGCTACAACGCTCTACGCTTTCACGAGCGTGTCACTATTGCTATTTGTTTGAATATTCTTTATTTTTTTTTTTTGTTTCAGGAAATGCTGCTTTTGCCGTCGGATCACCGCTGACTCTCCAGATCGCCTCGTCCCTCCAGGAATGGGCTCAGGTACGTTGGAAATTATTCTACGTATGAACAAGTTATCCCGGATGTTTAACAATCAAGACTTATTTTCAGGAACCCCCAGGATTCGTCGTTGGATCACGTGCAGGTAAGAATCAGGTAAGTATTCACTACACAGTATGTTTGGTTTTGTTTTCACAATAAATAAATAATATATTAATATTCGTAACACTTAACCTATTAACAGCACTCCTGTACGCGTCGCCTTACCACATTCGTTTCGTTTTGGTAGATGTGCAATTGCACTATGAACACTTCCCCGAGCGCGTCGCTTCTTCACAATCGTTTCGACGATAGCGCGTTTTAGTCGTTCGGCACGAAGTTGATTATGTATTCCCGTCGCCTACCCGCATTCAACGAACGGTCGCTGCCCTATTGGTTATGCGGTTGCGCTTCCGCGGAACTTGTGTACTTCGTTATATTTTTCCCTAATCGCGTGTTAAAAACAGCGCGGACGTGTTACCCGTAGCGGTTTCGGGCTTCAACAAGCTGATGGGGCGCCTCTGCGTCCCAATTTATACTGCCGTGCCCCTCCGGGCTCACGCAGTCACGCTTGACCAATCAGCGCTCGGATCTTCGTTCTCCCGACCTCTCGGCCAATGGCGCGCTGAGATGTGTAGCGGATGGTAGGTTGTCCCCTCCAGATCGTCTCCACCAATCCTGGCATGCGTGGCAGTGTCGCTGCTCGAGCTCCCCACTCCTCGCTCACGGACCAATGGGCTCATTCGATCTGTGACTGTGGCGCTTGCCACAGCTGCTTTCTTACTCGCGCAGAAAGTGCGTTCAGAGCATTAAAAGGAACTTATGGTTATCTGCGACATGCTTAAGAACATGCCGCAATGTAAATGCGGCTGCACTTTTCGGTGCCACCGCTTGCACTTAATCTATTTTTTTCAGGAGCTGTTCTATCAACTTAAAACTAACTTACTAACTATAATTAGACTACGTTACAATAAAGAACATGCAAAAGGCATAAGAAATTAAGAACGTAACATCCAAAGTAAATTTTATCAAAATAAATAACAAAAAATAGTATTGCAGCAACTCTTACTGCAGTTCATACATTACTCGCAAATAATATAATAAAAGAAATCAACACGAGCCTCCATAGCTCGATTCGCATGATAAACAAAAAATTTACATGTTTATATAATTCGCGCTAACTTACGAACTTTACGCGCGTTATTTAGGCTATGTATGATGCCTAAGACTAACTTATAGTGACTTTCTTTTATAAAGCCTTATATCTAAAAGAAAAGAAGAACTTGCCGCGATCTTACTTCCACGTCGCGATTTTTATCAAACGATGAAAAGTGCTTTAAGCTTAACCTATAAATTCCTACGCAGTTCGCTTTTTATATCAGACCACGTATCGACAACGAAAAGTATAAAGTTATATATTAAATGAAAATCATATACGAATAATATAGTAATGAGAAAGTTAAGCAAGATAATGATATGTTAGACTAACGAATAATAATAGAACATAAAATAAAAATAAAACTTTTAGGAAATATAATTTCTTAACTCTACGCTGTTTGTTCCCATTCGTCTGGTCTCTCCGCGTAGGGTTTTTCTCCTTGCATACGCTGGAGCCTGACGCTGGTCGCTCTGAGGCTGCTCCACTCCTTCCCCGGTATCACTGGGAACGCGGGAACTGCACTCACCAGCTGCGCTGCGCCTGTGGATGTTGTTGGCGTCGGTTCGGCTTGGGCGTCCCCTCTAGGCGGTTTCAAGGTTAGGTTGTAACCGGGTTGAACTAAAGAAAGAGTACGCTTTGGAATAAAATATGTGAACAGACCTTTATCGTCTCGTCGATCCGGTCGTCAATCACGGTCGCCAGTTCCTTTGACTTTCCCAGGAACAAGGTTGTGTGTCTCCGAGTCGCCTCTCGTAACACTAGAACGCTCGGGATACTCCGCAGGCCGCCGTCGCACAAGACACGTATTCCAATTTTTAGGTTATGTCTTAACCAACACGAACGGTTCCCACTTAACTAATATGACTAATCTTTTCCTTTCTGTTTTAGGTGCTGCTGCTGGACTCCCCTCGGACTTCTTTGGACTGCCCTCGGACGCCTCTGGACTACCACGCCCTTCCGGATTCACCCTCAGGTAAGTATGACACCAAGGTGTTTCCCTAACCTCAAAACCGGTTTTGCAAAGGACGATTCTCCCGTCGGAATCACTGGACGCCGTCTCCAAGGATGTGGACAACGCACACAGAAGGTAAGTATGTATGACACTTTATGTTAATGTTAATAACAAAAGATTATTTATTAATACACTTAAGATTTTCGTGATGCACATTAAGCCCGTACGCGACGCTTAAATTCACAATCGAGTACGATTTCGTGGCTGTTGTTATGCGCAGTGCACATTCCGCACGCGACGCTAACTGATTGTCGTTATTCGCGCGGTAAAATATTTTACGCGACTCGCGCAGAGCTCCTGATACCTCGGAAGTTCAGAGCAGAAAGCTCACGATGTTCCGCGCGCCCTCCTTTTATCCTGGCGCCCGTCGCTGTTCTCCACCAATCAGCGGATAGCGTCGGTTTTCTGGCTGTCCAATCCCGTTCGGGCTTCCCTCTCCGCGTCTGGAACGTCAATCAGGATGTTCTGTCGTGGCGCCGTTTCGTTCAGCCAATGGGAAGATGCCTGGGTGATGATGGCTCCCCTCCAGCTTTTCTGAGCCAATGGGATGACTCCAAGAGACCGGGTGTTCATACGCACTGAAAAGTGCGGTTGGTGCAACTGTTTACCCCCTCCATACTTCCTTTGAGGTTATGTGATGTCGTATCAATGCTCGCAACCTCTGCACTTTCGGGTGCCACTCAATAACTTAGGTGTACTTTGACACCTTACATGAAAATTCGTAATTACAATAGAATTGACTAGCTAACGCAAAATTTATGCTTTACTGAATTGGATATGATATTTTAGGCTTTATTACACGCTTTATCTTATAAAATATAAATCTGTTTATTAAATAAAAATATATATATAAAAGAACTTACTTAACCTATTTCAGGTATCACATGCATATTTTCTCGCATTTATCTCTTAGCCTAAGTACATAAAATGTTGTTATATAATAATAATAAAAAAATAAGAACTTTAATATTGACTTGATTATGATTGCACACTAAACATATGAACATGACTTAATGCTAGTTCCTAGCTTTCCGATAGCTATTCACCTTACCTAGCGCGACTTTTCTAACTCGCAATCTTCAAAATAAAACAAGATAACAAAAGAAAATATAATCTTTGCATGATTTAAAATCCAATAACTTGTGGATTAGCTTAAGGCTTAATAAAATCAAACAAATAAATGTTTACGCAAACGCTACGTATTGACTTAGATACGCTGGAGCCGGAGACTCTTGGTCGCTCTGCCCTCCTGGTCCTTTCCCTCGACGGTCTTTGTCTTAAAAAATTTTACGCCGCTTGGTCCTGGAGTTGGCTCGTCCTCTGGTTGGCAGGCTCTGTTGGTCGGTCGCAAGGTTAGGTTGTGACCGGATAACCGATAGGCGCGAGTCGAGTCGAGATCAAATGGGAACTCAGGCCAAGAGGCAAGGATTTGGGCTTCCAGGATCTCCGCTCTGCTCTGGATCCCCGGAAGCACGTCATTGCTGGTAGTGCTGGATGGACGCACAACACGAGTGGAAAACCTTCACGTGCACTCGCACAACACAAACGACGCTAATCTAGCGATTGACACTAATCACTATCTTTTCTGTTTCAGGTGCTGCCGTCAACGTCAGGATGTCCTCCCAGGTCGCCGTCAATCCCACGGGAACTTCGCCAGATAAGTGTAATTTTTTAAAGAGTGTTTTACCCGCGGTCTCGTTGATTTCGGGACTGCCTCTGCTCAGCTTTCCAGGAATCCGTCTCGTCTCAGGAATTACGCACGCCAGAAAGTTCAGGTGAGTGAATAAACGTAAGACGTATGTTTATTAACAATAACAAATCAATGGTTTATTCAACTCTGCAGATTAACACAGAAACCCGTCCGCGTCACTTATTCACAATCGATTCGCACAAATTTTGGATTTCTGATGTTAATTAGGCCTATTATCAATTGGTCTGTGTGAACTTATTACGCGGCTGTATCTAACACACACCATTATTCCGCGGAACTCACGCTCGTTCCTTGCGCCGTCTCGCATCGGCGGGAACGCCCTTCGTATGGCGCGCGAAGACTCTTTGTCAGTGTGGCTAAAATGAATAATGTAGCAGTCCCTACCAATCTTCTGAAAAATCCCTACAAGTCCCTACCAATCTTGTAAAAAATCCCTATAAATTTCCTACGTTCAAATTTGGTGGAAATTTTAAATAAAAAAAATTCTACATTCTTAGGCTACATTCCAAAACGTTCTTTCCGAAGAAAATTTTACTCGATGTAATATAGGATACGTTACGTGTACTATATATTTCGAGTAAAATTTTCCTCGGAAAAGACGTTTTGGAATGTAGCCCTAATTCAAATATGAATACTTTGGTCGGTATTCATAGTCGAATCTTATTTTAAGATCGTCTCAAGTAATGTCTTAAGATGCTAATACGGCTCTGTGATTGGTTGATGGCATCTTAAGACTGTACTTAAGATAATCTTAAATATAAGAATCGACTATGAATACCGTCCTTTAAGCCCGGATCTACAATAGTGTAGTATAGAGATACTATAACAGAGATTCGCCAATGCGTTAACGATTTCTGATTGGCTCCCGTCGCTTGGGGTATAACCGGAAGTATGAGAGAGAAAGATAGATATAACTGACAGAGAAAGCCTAGCCGATCTAACCTGTCACCTGTCACCTGTCAAAAGAAAACAGAGTAAACCGCCATCGAAAACGTCATATCCGATATCCGGTTTTACCCCAAGACGGCACATTGGCGAATCTCTGTTATAGTATCTCTAGTGTAGTAAGCCTTATGCCATTAAGGAATTAACCAATTGTATTCGATTATTTTTCTCATATTTGATTATAATTGGTCAATTTCTTATGGCATAAAGCTTACTACATTATTGTGGATCCGGGCTAATGGGAAAATAAAAAGCGAGAAATAAAAACAAATATATTTTATAATTTTATTTTACAAAAGAAAATATAAATTTTATTTAAAGTTAAATCAAAACAAAAATAATTCTTACCTTACAGTACATATTTTTTAATTGCTATTGCTAATATCGCTATCGACTAGAATATCTTTCTATATTCTTTTTATTGCAATTGTCGCGATAATAATAGATCTGTTTTTTATTCCTGCACTGCTGCACTGGTGCAATAAGTTAGAATAATATATTTTTTCTCATTCTAACTTATTGCACTAATGCAGCAGTGCAGGAATAAAAAACAAACCTAATAGTTCGAAATTATAAATTTTACTTGAAATTAAATTAAAACAAAAAAATAATTCTTATTGTATATAATATTTTTTAATCACTATCGCTATCGACTAGAATATCATTCTGTTCTACAGCCTTTTTATTGTAATCGTTGCGATAATAATAGTTTGAATTATATAATTTTATTAAGTCTTGTGTGATAGGATAATTGGTCGCATTGACTTTTAAATATTTCATATTTATTTTTATCCTTAATAGTGAACTCATTGTGTTTGTACTCAATCTGTTTCTCTTCTTAGTTTTAATATCAGAACACATGGAAAATATTCGCTCTACATCAGCATTTGCATGAGGTAAAGCTAGTGCAATTGTTGCTAATTGAAACATATTTTTAAATTGCAATTCATTATTGAAATTTTTAACATCTGCTATATATTGCCAAAACATTTCTACTTGCATTACTTTTAGAGTAGATATTTCCTCGTCTTTAAAATAAAAAGGCAAATTGTTCCATTCTTGAAAAATAGAATCAATGTTATTTAATTTAGTTTTATATTTATCACATATATGTCTTAAAGTAGGTCTATCTTCGCTTTTACTTAACGCTACATTAGGTAATAGGAACTTTAATTCAGATACAAATTTATCTGTTAAAGGCAAACGTTTAATAGTTTGTTCAACGGCGACTTTATAAAATCTTAAACAACGTAACTTAAATTCGGTATAATTATTTTTGTATCTGTTATTAGTGCTATCTCCGTCTAGTTCTATTTTAGAAAGGGTATCCTTTGCGGCTCTGCCAATATTTAAATTTTCAATTGGTAAAAAAATATGAGGATTGTTTATATTAACATTATTAATATTAGAATCTGATAAATAATCCGGTTTTATGAAATTAGAACATAATAACCGTAAGAATCTGATGCTTTCTGTATGCAAATTTGCCACTAAAGACTTCTCTGATTGAAATAAAATATTAAATGTATGAAAATATTGCAGTACATATTGCATAAATTCAAAATATGCTTTTGTAAACGGATTATTAAGTTCCCTTAATAATAGATCAGCTATAGGATTTTTATCTTCGACAGACGCCAATAAAAATGTTTGTTGTAGAATAGACCACTGTTCTAAAATTCTATTCACCAAATTACGAAGAGCTAGCCATCTAGTACGACTAGGATTTATCATTTTATGTTTTTCTTTCTTCATAATATTCTGTACACCTTCTAATATTGATTGCCTTTTGGGGCTACGTGAAAAATATGTATATATAGAATGCATTAAATTCTCTACGTTTTTTGGTAATTCGTCAGCAGCATGACTAGCGATTAAATGCGAAGAATGACAAATACAGCCTAACACAAATATATTTGGATTGTCTTTAATTAAGTGGGATTGGAATGATTCTCTTTTTCCCATCATGACGTTGGCATTGTCGCTGCAGTAACCCACTATATTATTAACGTCCAAGTTGTGATTTTTTAAACAATCAAGAAAAGTTGTATACATGTTTGCAGCATTACTGCCATCTGCCGATATTTTTACTAAATCTAATAAATGGGTTATAGGTGTGCCCTTTTTAACATACCTGACTAATATACAAAGATTTTTGTCATTACTCAAATCCGTACTTTCATCTATCATAATTGAAAATACACAGTCTTTTAAATCATTATCACATTTGAATATTAAATCTTTAGCTAATATGTAATTAATAATATTTGTACATTTTTGTCTTTTCATTTTTATGCAACTGGAGATTTTGCTATCGCTATATATATTTTTTGTTGTTTCAATTATTCCCTCAGTTGCTCTAAAACTAAGATTATGTTGTACAGCAAGTAGAGCATATCTTAGTTCAGCGATAATAACATTGTTTTCGACGGGTTTTTTAAAATATTCTGTTATCGGTTCACTTGTTGCTCTTTGATTAACATTTTTTTGATGAGTTGGCGTGTAGGAATGTTTTTTCAATTCGCTTCTACCGGCAGTCAACACTTTATTGCACGCTTTGCATGTCGCCTTGTATTTATCTTCCAACCAACCTTTAAATTCAGCAATTTCTAGCCATGATTTTGCAAACGCCTGTTTACGCCAAATTTTTTCATTGCGTTTCTTTTTTTTTGAAGTCGAGGGTTCATTGTGACTATTGCTATCACTATTATCAGCAGCTGAATTGCTTGAATCTGAATCCATTTCTACACGATCAAAATCGCCTAAATAATAATATAAAATATAATATATCATTATATCAACTTATTATAAATATTATGAATTATGATCAATATATTTAAGTACTTGTAATAAATGATCTCTTGCTTACTTTCTTTTTGAGGTTATGTTTGACTTTAGACCGGGGAAGCAGGCGTGCTCAGCCACCCACAGGGTGCTATATATGTCTTGCTTACGCAATAGACTAGGTTTTGGTGACTTAAAATTTAAGTTACTTAAATTACTAATCTAAAGCCTTCGGCACATGATACGATGCGCACGCCTGACGCGTTCAGTGAAGAATCTAATAAAATGGGACACACCCAGACAGCACCAGATATTGTACGAATATTATACTCTCATACGTAATGTACTGTGATCATACCGAATATACGTAAAACATTCATATAACGTCTCAGTAGAATGTCATTTTGATATATCCTCAAGATAAACTTAGAATATAGCGACTGAACTTCGCAACTCCTACTGAATATACTGAGATTATATCTAATATACTCAAAACATCCGTAAAATATCCTATGATATATCTCATGTATATCTATCACATATTTCCAAAATATCCGCGTAATATCGAAAGTGAATCATGTCAACGCTATCTATGATCTGTAACGTTACGCATTTTCGTCTGCCGTGTGATGCAAACACGTGGTGAAGTGTAGGGTGTGAACGTGCGAACACGAACTCACGTGGTTTTCTCAGGAATTACGCCCAGATAACTCTGGTATGTACATAAGATATAATATAGTAACGTAAACTATAATAATATATATATATTGTATATATACATATATTATTTAGGTTATAACCTACAATTATCTGAGCATAATTTCCCAAAGCACCCCAGCGTATTTAACAGATATTACGCTTCATTTTTTGCGATAGCTTCCTGATGTGCGAAATGATTAATTCCTCTTCTTATTTCTTCTTGCTAATTCTGTATGTTTAATTCCTTGTTCCTTATTCCTCTCATTATGCATGAGCCCATATAATGTGAACATACTGTAGACATATTGTGAATATACTGAAGATATACTTTAGACATACGTATAACATTCTTAAGATATATTCGGTATATTCTCATAAACTGCCAGCGAAATTCTATGGGATAAGGCAACGCGGACATAGTACGTTATGAGTATATACTCGCCATATCACAGACGTATCTCTAATATTATACGAATATTGCAATATACTTTCGCAATATCCTATTATCGTTCTCATAATCTACATGTGCTGTCTGGGCAGGAACCATTATTTATCCTAAAGATTAAAAATCCCTACATTTAATCATATTTTTTTGTAAACTCCCTACGCCGTTTTGCTAACAATTTATCCCTACAAATAGGGAGAAATCCCTACGTTTAGCCACACTGCTCTTTGTCCGTATGGGCGCGAAAACTCGTATTGGTACTTCCGAGATGTTAACCATTCGATATTGGGCGCGCGAAAGCTCTCCAACTTTTACGTGCAAAGCACGGAACTCACGCACTCGCGTAATCTCGTATATCGGTGTTTCGAGATATTGGCTTTGAAATCTCAATAGCGCGCGAAAACTCTTACGTCGGTATTCCGCGGTGTTATCGCCTTGAAACTCAGCGCGCGAAAGCTCTTGAGAGCTCTCGGTGCTCGCTTAAGTACTCGGGAGAGTGACGCTACCCCCTCCCGTCGGGATCCGCCAATCATACGCTAACTCGCGCGCGTCGCTGCCGGGAGCGCTCGGGTTTCCCCCTCCCGTCGGGTCACGCCAACCACGCGTGGCGTCGGTTTCCCCCGGTCGCGGGACTCTGCTGAGGCCCCCACTCCTTACGGCTTGCTCGGCTGCGCGGCCTGGTTGCGCTGTGGGCATCGTGCTTGGTTGCCCCCTCAAGTTTGGCGTATCCCCACCATTGAATGGAGATTGCACTTGCAAGTGCAAACATTTGGTTTTGATCGCACTTAAGGTGCAATTCATACTTATTATATGTCTTAATGCTAGACGCGGCTCATTAAAGCCACGATACCAGAAAATGCATTGAGTATGCGTAAGAAACCAAAAATGTTGCATTAAGCCTTAAAATTATGATATTATAAAGAAAATAAACATAGCACAAAAATTGTGCCTCATGCATATTCAAATGACTGGTTTTGTTATGTAATCTAATACAAAAATATTATTGGTTAATAGCAACCCCTTATTAGGTGTTAATAGTGCACTAGAGTGCGTTTTTATGCATTTTCTAATATTATTTAAAGCTTTGTGTATTGCACTGAAAAGTGCAGTTTGACTATAAAGATTGCACTTAAAGTGCAGTTTCTTAAAATTGACATAAAAATTATCAAAACTGTTGTACCCCTCGTTGTGAGTACGATTTTGGGATCGCTGCCAGAGATCTCGCGAGGAAGGTATTTCGTCACATACACCGTTATTTGTCTTGAACACTTTTATTCTTGTATTCAGTTACAATGGGTAGATCGCGACCCCGCAAGACAGAGTGTCGCGTCTATTAGCTCGTTGTCCACGACCCCGCAAGGCAGAACGTCGTGGTTGTGTGTTTACAACAAGTTATCTCGGCGATACACGACCCCGCAAAGCAGAGTGTCGTGTGTAGTCTTAGTTTGTCTACTTCGAATTGACCCGATCCTCACCTTCTTTCGCCGGTTTATATATCCGATAATTCGGCAGTTGGATCGAAAGAAGGGGAGGATTGCGTGAGGGCGTAAATCGGTCAGTATTCCAAATTATTGCTTAGACAGCAAGTGCTGTCTAAGGAGCATTGTGCTAATTGTCGAGCGGATTGCGCGAAACCTCGCGCGATGCGCTCGATGCTGACTGCAGCTGACCGACTTACGTCATCGTGTTACTGACACCTTATCGTTATGAGTGTGTCACTCATAACAAAACTCACAAAACTTATAAAATAGTGGGTTATTTGGTGTATTACGTATAATATGAGAAATAAGGCGTTAAGTCTTAATATAATTAAAGCAATTAAAATGATATAGCACATGAGTCGTGCTGCAAGCATTTTGCTCGCTATTTGCAAAAGGATGAAATTAAACAATTTTAAAGGTAGGTCGGATAGCAAATGATTATTATAGTGACCATTAAAAAGAAAATAACTAATAAAGCTATCAGTACCATGCAAGGCACTGAAATCATTGTGTGAAGGATATCGCACACAAACATTTGAATAGAAAACTTAGGATGCTAATAAAATGTCTTATATCTAAGATTATAATAATTAACACACGAGTATATATATGTTATTGGCACGCAAAACTGAATCGATGAAGGTATAAAATTTAACTTTAATCGCGAGCGCTGGTTTTCCGCCGCTGTTATTATAAACTAAAATTAATCAAACGCCCGTTCCAAAATAACAATAAAATAAAACGATAAACTTGTCGGGATTTGACCTGTTGTTGTGCCGCGCGTCCTACGCCTCTTCCCTGTTGACCTCAGGTCGGGTCGGCTTGCTGGCTGTTGCCCCTTCGTCCGATGGTGCAGGAGTGCGTTGACGGATCACGCTGACTATACTCTTTCCATCACTGGTCTTCCTTTCGACCCGCTCAGCTACAAATACCTTGGCCTGCGTAGTCAGAAGGCCGGATGTTGATGCCACTGCCGTCGTCGGGTCGGGCTGCTGAGGGGTGCTGGTGGCCGGTTTCAAGGTTAGGTTGTGACCGGATTAAACGATGCTATAGACTGTACAACCGCGGATAGGGAAGATCTCACAAACCTTTTGTATTTCAGATAACGGTCGCCAGCTCTTTTTACCTTCAAAGAGCAAGGAAGAGGATGCCCAGACCTCAGACTGCCGCTGGAACATCCGTCATCACACGTAGGACCACGTCCGTGCCGCTATGGGTATCCGCCTTTTGAGGTTATGCACACCCGCGCGCAGTAGATTCCCGTTAGTGTGAATCTGCTACCACTCACTAATTCACTTTCTTTCTTTTTCAGGTGCTGCCCACATCCCAGAGGAACGCTTCCGGATCGCCGCAATTTCCCAGGATCATCCACAGGTAAGTCCCCAACTTTGAGGTTATGTATCACCCTTGTCCCAGTTTTTACGAGATATTTTATTTTAGGTCCCCAGAGTTTGTTCATAGGAAGAATTATACGCACAAAAAGTTAAGTATGAAACGAGTGTACGTAACAGTAACAAAAATGTATTTATTAATTATCACTCTTAAGCTTGTTCACAACACCCGATCGCGTGGCTTCTTTACAATCGCGTTATCGTGATGCTGTCTGATTACGTAGGCCTACTCGCATTCGGCTCACGTCACAATTAATTACACTATCGCGGTGAACACGGAACTCCCGCTAGTGTTTCGCACGATCGCACTATGCCGCGAAATGGCCGACGACTGTTTGCGCGCGAAATCGCTATGTATTTCCCGCGAGGTTGTTGCCTCGTAAACTTCGGGACGCGAAAGCTCATGAGAGCTCTCGGTCGCTCTTTTTATATCAAAACGCATCTCCCCAGCTTAGCCGCATTAGCCAATGAGCGATGGCGTCGTTTGCCACCACCCGGGATCTCACGATACCCCCATCACTCACGCCGTAGCCACTCGACGCGTTGCGTCGCTTCGCGGGATCGCACGCTGTGTTCTCTCCTCTCTTATGGCTTCCGCCAATCACGGCAGAACGTGGCTGGCTGTCGTGAGATGCGCCTCGCTCTTCCTTATACTCTGTTCGAGCTTTCCGGGAAAATTTTCGTATTGCACCCAAAAGTGCAAAAGTGCAGGGGTGTGTGGCACTCTGTATTTTTACTGCAAGTTGTTTCAACCAAACTGAAAACTATTTTTATTTATGTGACTGCAACATACAGACAGAAAGCATATGATATTAAAAAGGAAATCCAAAGTCGCATTAATGCAATGAAATAAACAAGTACAGAATAGCACACTATCTCTCGCAATAATCTTAGCATTTTACTAATTTAACCTGCTAATTAATATTTAAGAATAGTTAAGCCTATCAATGGCATATAAAATGAATTAACCTTAAGTATCTTAGAAATATGTTATTTTTGGTATTTAACTTAAACGCTTGTGTATAGTATTGACTTCTGCCACTTAACTAACTCGGAAATTATTTCTATATGAAACTAATCGTTTTAATAAGCTATGCTTGAAAGAATATTAATATAACACATGTGGACTTAGCCTATATTATAATAATGTGATTTCTAACCTATAAAATATATATTTATTGAGTAATACAAGATTTTTCTTAACTCTAGTTGTTTTGTGTAGTGAATGTGTTTGTGTGCTATCGTCGGTGTCGTAACATGTGCACGCGACTTTAGTCTATTGCAAATTAACTTGAAATAATAAAATACATAAAAAATTGTTATAAAAAATATTTAGTATCAAAAGTATTATTATCTTGCATAAAATATGTGTGTGGTTGTGGAAAACGTGTTAATGTTTGTAATTTTTTATGTTTCAGATGTCCCGATGTTGCCTTTCTTCGGGTCTTCCTTTCGGGGTGTCTCCTGTCCTTTGGAGAGTAACGCTTATAATCCTTTTCCCCTTAATCGTCTTCTTCTCCGTCTTCGTGGCCTGATACCTCTTGGTTTCCGTTTCGGCCCGTTTTTGAGTTCCGGAGGTTGACGGGATTGGCTCTGAATGCGGCCCTAGAACCGGTCGCAAGGTTAGGTTGTGACCGGAGAGAACATGCGTGAATCAATACAATCGCGAAAACGTGAGATTTTACCTTTTCGATGATGCAGCCTTTCGGTCGCTTACTGGTCGCCAGCTCCTTTCACCTGTCAAGAAGCAAGGTAATCCGCTGATGGCTTCCTTCCTTCCTTTCGTCGGATCGCCTACGGATGCTCGTATGATGAGATACGTATTTTATTTCGCCTATTTATTTCACACACTCAATCATACGATTCACTTATTGATTTATTAATTTCTGTTTTAGTTTTTAGGAACTTCAGCTGCCGTCGGGTCGCCAGGACTTTACCAGGATCACCAGTCCCTCCAGGATTCATCTCAGGTAAGTATTTCCGCTTATACAGCCTCACCCCTCAACCCGGATTTTCTCAGGATTTATTTTTATTCTAGGTTACCCGGAACTCTCGTCATGGGATCTCGTGCAGGTACGCAGCAGGTGTAGAAAACACAGAATAATCAACTAGCTTTCTTTTAATATAACACAACGTAGAATTTATTAAACTTCACAAATCTTGATAAAAAATTCCCGTACGCGACGCTTATTCACACTCGAGTACGTTACGTGCGTTATGCACCCGCCTATCATTAAACAAAATATTCGTTATAATATAATCACTCAACACCTACTCGCATTCGGTGCTGACTAGAAACACTTCTTTAACGCGGTCGTTACTTCCGCGGAACTGTAGCGCTATCTCTTTTCAATCGCAGTTAAAGTCGCGGAGATCCTAGCCTCACGGTAGCTGGGAGTCTAACAGTTGATCTAACAGTCTCGCCGACTGCTTTTATAGGCATGCGAGCCGCCGCCCGCTGCCTCGCCGTCTCCGCCAATCAGCAGTCGCGTCACCTCTCTGCGTGATGTTCGCCCAATGGGCGTGCGCGGCTGCCCCCCGGCGTTGTCTCGGCTCGTCTCGCTGGCTGTGCCCAATCATCGTGCGGGGATCGTGCGTCTGAGTGCGCCTCCCCTCCACCAGTCGATCGGCCAATCCCATCATTGGGACTTCAGCTCGCTCGCAGTTCGTATCGCGTGGTGCACTTTGTGGTGCCACCACTCTGCACTTTCCGGTCATGCTTATGTTTTTCAGGTTATCATTACAAGGTTTATTCGTTACGCTACAATTCGCTACGTTACCGCCACCCACATGCAAAATGCATATGAAATTAAAAATGTAGTAAGAAAACTAAATATGATAATTACTATCGTTAACAGAAAATAGTCTTGCAGTTCTCGCTGCAAGTCCGACATGTTCTTTTCATGCAAAATAGAAAATTTAACGCGAATTAAACTCGCTACGCAGTCGCGCAATTAAGCCTAATCGCTAACTCAAAATATGAAATTAATAATAAAAATAAAAAATTTAATGTGACTTTTTCTTTCGCTGTCACCAATGAAATAAACTTTTGAAATTCCAAATCAACGCAAATATTAATGTATTACTAACTAAGAGTAAATAAATGTAATGTAATAATAATATTGCATAATATTGCAACATACGCAGACTTATATTTTAACGCTATCACAGATGCGCTCGTCTTACGTAAGTATAACACTAAATACTTAGAATGGTCATTAACTTGACGCAAAAAAGAATAAAATATTTGAAAAACACGAAATTCGTGATTAAAAATAATTAGATAAATAAGAAAAATTAAAAGGTAAATAAAAACTTTACGCAGGATCGCGAATTAACTCAAAATATACATGCAAACGCTTTTACTTTTTCGCGCGCGTGTCGTCGATCCTCCTCAGCTTCACGGAAGTTGGTCTCGTCGTGGACTGCGCCTTCTTCGGAGTCGTAATCGTCGACAGTCCTCCGTCCTCCCGCTCTGCTTCGCTCGTCGTAGGTGTGCACTGCGTTTCTCTGAGGGGTTGTCGTACCGTCGGTTGCAAGGTTGTGACCGGAGAAACGTGCAGGAATAATTTATATCGCGTAAATCGTAAGATTTTACCTTTTGCTGTTGCAGCCTTTCGGTCGTCGTTTGGTCGCCAGCTCCTTTTACCTGTGAAGAAGCAAGGTATTTCGCCTCTGGCTTCCTTCCGTCCTTCCGTCGGATCGCCGTCGGGCCCTCGTACGAAGAGATTGAAGATCGTTTGACAATCTGATAATATCCCATACACTCACTCGAACGAGTCACTAACAGTTTAATTTAATCTTTGTCTTTATTTTTCAGGAACGTCAGCTGCCGTCGGATCACCAGGACATCACCAGGATCGCCCGTCCCTCCAGGATTCGTCTCAGGTAAGTTCTCGTTTTCACAGCCTCACCCCTCAATCCGGATATACTTTATTTTCAGGTTACCCGGAACTCTCGTCGTGGGATCACGTGCAGGTACGTAGCAGGTGAATTAAAACTCAAGATAATAACCTTGTTTTCGTTTTAGTAACACAACGTAGAATTTATTAAAACTTCATTAAACTTGATAACAAATTCCCGTACGCGACGCCTCATCACATTCGTGTACGATGTGTGCGATGTGCACCCGCCTATCACTAAATAAATCACTTATCTCAACACAAAATACAACACCTACTCGCATTCGGCGTTGTCCTAGTTCACTTATTTTACGCGGTCGCCTATTCCGCGGAACTGTAGCGCTATCTCTTTTATTCGCAGATTTAATCGCGGAGATCTTAGCCTCACGGTGGCTGAGAGTCTACAAGTTGATCTAACAGTCTTACTGACTGCTTTTATAGGCAATCGAGCCGCCGCCCGCTGCCTCGCCGTCTCCGCCAATCAGCGGTGGCGTTGCGACTGTCCACCCAGGTCGCCCAGCAACCAGGACCATCCTCGGCAGCTCAGGGGCACACGGGAGGTCCAACGCCAGTGTTCACAACAATCAAGGCGGAAAGGAAAATAATAGAGGGTAAAAGTGTGGTCAGCGTCGTGCTTGAACGCGCCCAGGACCACACCAGCCAGGAGGGCCAGGAGAAGTAGCCAGCCCGACCGGAAGAACGTGCCTTATCCCGCGAAAAATAATCGCGTTTGTTTTCGTTTGTTCGTTGACTTTAAAATTTAAGTTTATTCCTATGTAAGGCGCGAGTATGTTATTTTCTATCTTAAATATATTTAAAATTTATAGTTATCTAATTTTCATATATATATATATATATATATATATATATATATATCATAAAGGTCTTTGTGCATTTGCATGCACTATGTGTTTAGAGTTACCAAATAAATTCTAAAAAATGTTATACTTACCCACAATTGTCATACTTACCTTTGTAATTATTCTCTTAATAGTTATCATGATTATAGTTCTATGCTTACCAGTATTCGCGTAGCGGCATTCATAAAGTTAATTTGTTCATGTTTCGTTACATGCGATATAGTCATGTTACAGCTAGAGGCACAATTAGTGTGCTACAATTATTTTCTTATAAATGTTATTTTAATTAGACTTAATGCTACATTCCTTATTTCATACGCATATTCGATGCATTTCTTAGTTTCTTGGCTTTAATAAGCTTTTCTATCATAAAAATTAAGTAATCAATGTGGATTGCACTTTAAGTGCAATCTACACCCAAAACTGCACCTTCGAGTGCAATCTCCTGGGAATAGGAGGGGATACGCCAACGAGAGTGGGGCAAGACAACGGGATGCCCACGGCGCAACATCGCCGCGCAGGAGAAATGAAGCCATGCAGTCGGGAGTGGGGGTAACATCTCCCGCACCCGTGGGGGAAATCGACGCCACGTGCGGTTGGCGCAACCCGATAGGTGGGGGAAGGCCAAGCGCTCCCGACAGCGGCGCAAACGGAACATGCGTGCGATTGGCGGATCCCGACGAGAGGGGGTAGCGTCCTTTCCGGCAGTATATAAGCGAGCGTTAAGAGCTCTCATGAGCTTTCGCGCGCGGGATCTTACAGCACTAACAACGCGGACAACCGATAAAGAGTTTTCGCGCGCTTTAACGATCCTACAGCTAATATCTCGAAAACACAAAAGGAGATTACGCGAGTGCGACTGTTCCGTGCTAACCACGTTAGAGAGAGAGCTTTCGCGCCCGAGAAATCAACACGCTAACATCGCGGAAAGTAAAAGGTAGCTTTCGCGCGCTGGATTTTACAGCGATAATATCTCGGAAAAATTAAGTACGAGTTTTTCGCGCGTTTTCGGCATAACAATCTCTTCGAATAGAGAGCTCGAGCGTGCGTGCGCTAGTGATTCCAAGCGTGTATTCACAAAGATCGCGATTCGAAATTTCGCGTGTGAAAAGTAAGTGTCCAGCCAAATGCGAGTAGGCGAATTGGCAAGCGAGAGTTCCGCGGATTGATATCAGTGAACACCATCCGCGTTATAAATAAACCAAATCGACCGAATGCGAGTAGGTTCAATTTTCCCGAATAGTGATAGTGTCGACTCGATTGTGAAGAAGCGACGCGCTCGGGACATATGTGTGAAACAAAGAACATTGATTAATAAATCAGACCTTTTGTTATTGTTATACAAAACAAATCAAGTGTTGTCTCTCACTTACCTGACTGAGTGTCCGTTCCTGAGCTTGTGCGATTCCAGGTATCCAGGAAAAGAGAAATCCTATTGACAAACGGGACCGCGGGTAAACCTGAAATTATAAAATATACTTACCTGGCGAAGTTCCTGTGGGACGACGAAGGCGATCCTGGACGATCCTGAGACGACGGCGGCACCTGAAATAAAAGAGAAAAAGGATTAGTAATAAGTTCGAAATAGTTTCGAGTGTTGTGATATTCCTCGAGAGGATAATTCAGTTTGTGGTAGCTGTTCTTCCGACGGGGGCAACACCGAAGTGCGTTCCGGCGTTCCTGAGTAGAGCGGCCATCCCGGAAGGCGAAACCTTGCCTCTTGATAAGGATAAAGGGGCTGGCGACTGTGAAAACCTGCAACAAAAGGTTGGTGAGTCTTTCTCTGTCCGGACTCGTGAGTCACGTCAGTCGATTCTCCGGTCACAGCGTCACCTCTCTTCGTGATGTTAGCCCAATGGGCGTGCGCGGCTGCCCCCGGCGTTGTCTCGGCTCGTCTCGCTCGCTGCGCCCAATCAGCGTGCAGGGATCTTGCATCTGAGTGCGCCTCCCCTCCACTAGCCGATCGGCCAATCCCGTCATTCGGAATTCTGCTCGCTCGCGACTCGTATCGTGTGGTGCACTTTATGGTGCCACCACTCTGCACTTTTCGTCAATGCTTTTATTTTTTAAGTTTTTATCGCGGAATTCGTTTCCTTCGCTACAATTCGCTACGTAACCGAAACCCACATGCAAAACGCATATGATATTAAGAATATAGAACATAAACTAAAATTGATAATTATCAAAGTTAATCAAAAATAGTCTTGCAGTTCGCGCTGCAAGTTACACATGATTTTTCATGCAAAATAAAAGTAATGAATTTATCGCAAATTACTTAAGCCTAATCTCTAACTTAAAATAATAAAGTTGATAATAATAAAAACGAATTATTGTGACTTTCTTTCTCGCTGTCACGAAACAAAATATATCTCTTAAATGCGAAATCAACGCAAATCTTAACGTTTTCACTTACTAAAAGTATTAACGCAAAATAATAATAATATAAGATAATATTGCAAAATACGTAAACTAAAATTTCGACGCTCTCGCACATGCGCTCGTCTTACGTAATTTTAACGCAAAATATATGTATTGGTCAGTAGTCTGACGCAAACAACAATAAGAAATAAAGTAATACTTGAAAACTCAAAAAACCTTAATTAGGTAAATTAGAAAAATAATTAGGTAAATAAGAAAATAATTAGGTAAATAAGGAAAATAATAAAATAAATCAACGACTCTAGGCGGAATCGCGTATTCACACTAAATAAACATGCAAACGCTCTTTTACTTTTTTATGCGCGTGTCGTCGATCCTCCTCAGCTTAACGGACGTTGGTCTGGTGGTGGACTGCGCCTTCCTCGGGGTCGTCGTTGTCGACAGACTTCCGTCCTCTCGCTCTGCTTCGCTCGTCGTGCGCTGCGTCTCGCTAAGGGGTTGTCGTACCGTCGGTTGCAAGGTTAGGTTGTGACCGGACATGCACTCAGAATTACGGAAATCCCGGGAATATTATTAGAATCTTATTTTTATGATGTTATCACGGTCGCCAGATCGGTGTTTTACCTCGCCGCCAAGGTGTAGACTCGGCCTCGCCCTTGGGATGGCCGCTTCGGAATTCCGGCTGATGCCTTTGAAAAATCGGGAAGCCCCTCGCTCGGATATGTCGTCGAGTCGTTTAGGTACCTCGCCGTTGTTGCCCCGTCCTCGGAAACTCGCCACGTCTCGTTAGCGTCAGATGATGCAATCGACGCTAGACAATGGACTCGTCCGGGAAGGATGTTTAGGTTGCACAATAACTAATTACGCCACACTAATGAATTGCACCTTACTCTGCTTTATTTCACATTATTTTCATTCACGCACGCACATAGTACCGCTGGCTATGCCCGTTCGCGCATCGCACGCACGTGTTGCTTCCGGCCGCGCCTCTCGCACAATGCGGTGTCGGAAATTCGCAATTAATTAACGCGTCGCGAATATTACGCGGAAAAATGCCCTTTGACGATAGCTCGCGGGGTGTATCGCGAAATTGTATTAATTACGCGCCCGTTCTTATCGCACTTTATACGCGTCTCAATAATGCGGGAACCCGAGGAGAGACACGTCCGTGCTCTTTCGAGTCTCCAGGCAAACTTTTTTTTCGATCAGGGACGCCAAGCCGTCGTTCCACATTCATTCCCCCCTTCGATGCTCCTCGATTGGCTTGTTGTTACCATGCATTGTTCCTTCGCCAATCGGCGAGCATCGAGAGATTATCTTACTCACACGTAGCGTCCCTCTCGCTCGCACGCCATGGGGTTGCATGCGCATATCGACACCATGGCGTTCTATACCTTATGGTATGTTTGAACGCAATGCAGGACGGATCAGGAACGGCTCTCTCTCCAGGAACGGCCTCAGGTAAGTATCTAACGAAATAGTGTTAACCCGCGTTCACAGTCTCGAGAGGTATTATTTTCCCTTTTAAGTCTTTTTCTTTTATTTCAGGTTTCTCAAAGATCGTTTCCCAGGATCAGGATCGTCGCACAACACTTGGGTAAGTAATCAGTTCTCTTTGTTTTAATTAACAATAAAATATAAAAAATTTATTCAATAATATATGTATATTCTTCTCAAATCACAGACACTTCCCGTCCGCGTCGCTTAATTCACAATCGAGTGAACGAATAAGACTAATGAATAGTCTTCGCAGTTTGTCACTCCTACTCGCATTCGGGTGACGACGATTTATTACGCGAAACGATTTTAATTACTCGAATCGCGGAACTTCCGCCAGTGGTCACTTACTCGCGTTCAACGACCAACGCCCTAGCGCGCGAAACTCAACTTCTTACTGTCCAGATGTTAACGCTATGAAAGATCGGGCGCGAAAGCTCGTCTTCGAACTTCCGAGATGTTAACGCTGTAAAGATTCGGGCGCGAAAGCTCGTGTCGATCCTTCCGCGATGTTAACGCTGCTAAATTTCGGGCGCGAAAGCTCTCGAGAGCTCTCGCTGCTTGCTTAAGTACCGGGAGAGTGACGCTACCCCCTCCCGTCGGGATCCGCCAATCCCGCGTGGCGTCGGTGTTACCGGGCGCAAGGCTTGGTTGAAGCCCCCACTCCTTGTGGCTTGCACGGCTGCGCGGTGTCGTTGCGCTGTGAGGCATCGCGTCCGTTGCCCCCTCCATCTTGACGTATCCCCACCATCAAGTGGAGACTGCACTTGTAAGCGCAGCTATATGCCGATGATCGCACTTAAGGTGCAATCCACAATGACTAACGGATTTTATGTTATTCGTGGCTCACTAAAGCCACGACACCAGAAAATGCATCGAATAAGCGTATGAAACTAAAAATGTTGCATTAAGCCTCAAAATAATTAGATTTGTAAGAAAATAAGCATAGCACATAAGTTGTGCTTCGAGCATGTCCGAATGACAAATTCTGTAAGATAAAATAATATCAAATAGTACCAATCCCTTAGTGGGTGTCGGTTGTACGTAAAAAACGCACCAGGGCCCCTATTCTTGAAGTCATTCGCAAGAGAAACGTATACGCAAATACTCGCTCTAACAGAAAGTTGTAAGTTTATTGGTTAATAGCCATACGATAGCCAATAAATTTCTAACTTTTCTGTAAGATCAGAATTTGCGAATACGTTTCTCTTGCGAATAAATTCAAGAATAGACCCCCAGAGTGCGGTTCGATGCATTTACCGATGTTTTCCTAAATTTTTGGATATTGCACTTAAAGTGCAGTTTATACTATAAAGATTGCACTTAAGGTGCAGTTTGCTTAAACTGACTGTATGAACTAAAAAAATTGTGAAATGTATAAAATGACTTGAATCACACGTAATGTAATTAAATATAAGTAATAGAAGAAATTTGACGTTGAGCCTAAATGTATTTAGACTAGCTAACTTAAAATTAGAGCGCATGCCTTGTGCTTCTGGCACCATGCTTGCCAGTACAAAAGAATGAAATAAAACTGTTTTAGAAGTATGCTGGGTAGCAAATGATTATTATAATTACTGTAAAGAAGAAAATAGCTAATAAAGCTAGTAGTACCATGCAAGGTACTGAAATCATTGTATGAAGGATGTCACACACGAACATATGAAATAAAGCTTAGAATGCTTAGAAAACTAAGATTATACAAAATAGTAAGCACACGACTATATATATATATGTAATAAGAAACGTTAAATAATAACTTGAGGATAGGTCGCGAATTTGACCCAATCCGCGCGCGCTGGTTTTCCGCTCGCTCAAAACTCGAAATGAAACTGTTTGATTGAAGTTTAGAAAATAAAATAAAATAAAGAAATAAGAAAATTTTCGGGGTTTGACCTCGTTGATGTAGCGCGTCCTATGCCTGTTCCCTGCTGTCCTCGGGTCGGGTTGGCTTGCCAGGGGTCGCCCCGTCGTCCGCCGGTCCGGGAGTACGCTGCAGGATGACGCTTACTATATTCTTTCCGTCGCTCGTTTTCCTCTCGACCCTTTCAGCTACGAATACCTTGGGCTGCGTATAAGATGTAGACGCCACTGCCGCCGCTGGGTCGGGGTGCTGCGAGCTGCTGGAGGCCGGTCTCATTACCCCCTCTAAGGGGCTTTGTCCAGACTTTAAGTCTGGACTAAGCGCCTTTCTCTTTTTTGGGGCTGGAATCACTTCTTCCGAATCGCTATCGCTACAGCTTGTAGCGTATTTCCGGGATTTTCGTGCTTCTGACTTGGATTTTTTGTGAAAAGTCCAAGCTCTTGGTTTGCCCTTTTCTTGTCTTGCATTATGTGAAGATGGCTTAATCTTCTTCCTCTGTGATGATTTTTTTAGATCTTTTGCATGTCTATTTTCCTTTTCACTTTCCTCGTCGGCATGTGACTGTTCGATTTGTGGTATTGCCTTTTGTTGTCCCTCGGCGGGTTGTTCCTCGTTGATTTTGAGGTTAGGTTCCTTGGTAGGCGTCTCCACGTTTTCTGCTGCGTTTTGCGGTTCATCTTCGGCTGGCATCTCATCTGGTAGTTGTTCTTCGCTGATACCCTGAGGTGTTTCCTCGGGAGGGTTACTTTGCTTATGTTGTATCTGAACGATACCGTTAGAGAATACAGTTAAGATTTCGGCGTACGCTTCCGTGTCTTTATTTGGATCGTGTATCTCGACTTCCACCATTAGTTTTATCGCATCAATAATGTTACCTTCTTTGTCCTTAAGGTCTGTGGTGTCAAAGATACAATTTCTCTTTGCGAGATGTCTGTAGTGCTCATTTAAAAGCTTTGTGAGCACTTCATTTTTTTGTTTATCGGCTCGAATCAGACTTTCTAGATGTTCTAGAGACGCGTCGTCTCCCTCTTCGTCGCCGATCTCCTTAGCTAAGCTGTTCAGAAACTTTAGCCTTCTTCTCCTGCGAAGAGCAAGCTCTTCTTTTAGTATTCCTGCCTTTGCCTTTCGGATCACTTTTTCTTCTTCACTATCGAAACCGATTTCTTTAAGATTCTCCATTATACGTAAGATCCTTAGAAATCGTTCGTTTCTCGTATCGCGTTCAATTTTCGTTTTACTCTGTGCTTGCCGCGTAGTTTGCGTTATCGCAGCTGTTCGCGATCTTGGGTCAGAGCGTACTGAGATGGGAGTCCCCACGACTTCAATTGGTGAGCTTGATTGGCTGCTGGCTGGTGTCGCCACTCGCGCGGTGATTGGCTGCGCGTTCGGCCTATCGCGTGCCTCCGGTGTTCTAGATACTTTGTTGCCTTTCGAAACGTTAAGGCTATCTTCATGACCTGAGGTTGTTTTCAACGCGTTATCAGATTTGCGTCCCACGTACCAATCGTATGCGCTTTGTTCAGTGTCGCATATCACGATTTCGTAAAGTGAAGAGTCATCTTGAGTGACTATTAAATTTTTACTTCGTGAATGTTTCGGTTTGTTCTTTCTTGTAAAGGTTTCGCTTGAGATTTTCTGCGAATTCCTTTTCTTATTGTTTAATCGCATTTCAATACCCGTGTCAGACGATGCTGAAAGATCACTGTTACTGACTTGATGAGTGTCAGATTCGGGTTTGTTTACGATTTTTACTATATCGTTACTTTTGGTGTTTCGCGATATTTTATAGTGGTTTGCACTTTTGAGTGCCAAACGCTTTGCGGAATTGCACTTTTGGGTGCAATCCTCGTCGTCCAAGTTTATTACCGGTTTTGTAAGAGAGATTGAAATCTGATCGTTTCCGTTGATCGGACGCTTATTTGTAGTGAGGATAGGACTTACTTCTTGCCTTACGGTGTGTTCATAAGAGTCACTTAGTTGCGTGATCTCCTCATCCAGGACGATTTCGCTTGGTGGACTATTTGAGTGTTGTTTTCTGTCGTTGGTTAGTTCGTTCGTCCCTTTTGATTTCCTTTCTTCAGTTCGGGTCGCATTTAACTTCTTTTCGATCCGTAGCATCTCGATCTTGGATCTAGTCTTACCCCAGCGTTCCAACTTTCGTTTAGGACTGGCCGGGTTTCTCAACAAGCTTGCGAGTTTCTTTCGCGAATTTCTCGCAATTAACAGGATTGGCTCAGCCATCTCGAGTATCATGGCTTCCACGTCTATTTCTCTGGAGAAAATTTCTGTGTGGACTGTTACGGCTTTGATCCTTGTCCATTTTTCTCGCTTCAGATAAGCGGGAATGTTGACTGACTCGGTGGTTTTTTCCAAATCTCTGTTATTTCTTCTCTCGATTAGTTCGACTGCTCCACTGGTTATGACGTTAAACTCCCCTCTAGTATCCATGGTCACTTTAATATCTTGACCCTCGACTTTGGCGTAGATCCATCCCGTTGGAATCTGACCTGTCAATAACTTCTTTATGCGGGAGATGTGTCTCATTCCCTTTTCACTGATTGGTTGTTTTGGTCGATGCTTCGGGCGTCGAGAAACGTCGGAAGTTTGTGTGTCGTGAATTTCGTCGTTTGAACTATTCAATGTCATTTGATCGTTTGAGTCACCTTGACGTAGCTCGTCAATGTAACTATCGATCTGTCGACTACTAATTCGTTTTTTATTTCCAGGTACAGTTATCATGTTTATGCACCTTATTTCCTTTTCTTGTTTACTAATTCTTTTTCTTTCTTTTTCAGGTTTCTTCGTGGCGTTCGGTGTCCTGCTGGATTTGCTGATCAGGTTGACTTCCATGGTATCCATCATTCTGGCTTCCCTGTGCGGTTTGAGTTGTCGTGCGTTGTAAACTCCTAGCGCGTTGTCGTCGCTGTCCACAACCAGGTATGCATTCGTTCGAATAACTTGACCGATTTTATATGGTCCGTCGTAGACTAGGTGGATTTTTTTGGTAAGTCTTCTGCTCGCGTCGCTTCTTCGATGAAGCTTTATCCAAACCTTGTCGCCGATTTCGTAAGGTTTTGCCTCCTCCGATTTGTCTGTTTGCACCTTTCTTTGAGTGGCCCGTTTTCTTAGGATTTCCGCCGCTTGTCCGATTAGTTTTTGTAATTTGGCCTCCGCGTCTTCTTCGTCTTCCGTCTCTATCTCCTCTCGCGGTTTTAAGCGCTGATCGATGTGCAGCAGATTTTCGTGTATCCTGTGTAAGTCCGCGGGTCTACACCCTGTACTCGAGTGCGTAGTACTATTAATAGTGTCTTCGGCACGTTTAATCACCCTGTCCCATCTTACTTGACGGTCAAAGGCATAGACGCGAATAATGCGACCGATTTCTCGCATTACACGCTCTACGGGGTTAGATTGGGGATTGTAAGGCGATGTTTTACGGATTGTGAGTCCCATTTCTACCGAAAATTCACGCCATTTATTCGTAATGAATTGACCCCCGTTGTCGGTCAAAATTTCGTTTGGAATCCCGACTTCGTTAAAGTATTTTAATTGTAGAGTGTCAATAATCGTGTCTAATTTCTGATTTGGCATCGGGTATAACTTAGTTAATTTTGAAAATTGATCCATGATCACTAATATGTATTTATTTCCCTTTGCCGTTTGTGGAAGTGGTCTGAAAATATCGATTGATACTACTACACCCGGTTTCTCTGGCAGGTCGTAATATTCGATACCTCTTGTCGCGCGAGTGTAATATTTAGTCGCTTGACACACGTCGCACGATGCTCGACGCTTGACCACGTCTCTAACTAATTTATCTAAATTATTTATTGCAAAGTGTCTTCTAGCTAAATCTAGTGTCTTATCAGTGCCAAAGTGTAAAAGATATTTGTGCACTTTGTTCGCGAGTCGCCATCTTATACTATCCGGAACTATTATTTTGTCCCCATCGTTAGTGGCTAGTCTAATTAACTCGTTTCTTAATATGTACGCTTCCGGTTCGTTCGCGGTCTTGTCTAATAAAACTAGGTCTTGATTTTGCGCGTTTTTAATACAATCTACCCATTCGCTCGTTTCTAATTCGTCGTTGGGCTGTTGTATCGTGGCTATCGTTTTAGTTAATTCGATTTTCTTCGCGTATCCATTTTGCATGTTATTTCTAGACAACGTATCTGCAATCGTGTTTTCTTTACCCGGAATGTGACATATTTCCAAGTCAAATTCATTTAGAAATGACATCCATCTGGCAATTCTGCCGCTGTCACTTGAACATGATTTTAAAAACTTTAGCGCGCGGTGGTCCGTATGAACGCAAACTTTTCGTCCCAAAAGAGTGGTGTGCCATTTCTTTAGCGCCCAAACGAGCGCCAGGCACTCGATCTCGGTGACTGTGTAATTTAGTTCTGCGCCCTTCAAAGACCGGCTCGCATAAGCTATTGTATATTTACGATCGGGATCGTCATCCCTATACTGGTACAATCGCGCACCTAAACCATATTTAGAAGCGTCGACGAAAATTCCAAATTTTCTGTTAGGCTGGATGACAAAAAGTTTTTCCGCTTCGTCAAACGCGCGTTTTATCGCGTTGAACGCGGTCTGTTCGGTATCGGTCCACGCAAATTTGACGTTTTTCCGCAGTAAATTTTCTAACGGTTTCGCCATTCTCGCGAGTCCCTTCACGAATCTTCTATCCCAATTTATTAGTCCCAGAAAGGCCTGAATTCCCTTCTTGTTTTTAGGACGTTCGAAAATTTTTATAGCATTTTTGGTGTCCTCGTTCATCTCGGCATTAATTTGATCGAACGTATGTCCGAGGAACCTAATTTCGGTTTTCATAAAGTCGCATTTTTCCGGATTAAGTCGAAATCCTACCTTCTGTAATTTTTCGAATACGTAGTTCAAATGGAATATATGTTCCTTTAGGGTGTTAGACGCGATCAATATGTCATCTAGATAAACGATCGTGAACGCATCGCATTCGTCACCTAACGCTTTTCTAATCGCGCGGGTGAACGACGCACCTGCGGTCTTTAACCCAAACGGCATTCGTTTGAACACGTAAGTTTGATTGTCGAACATAAATCCAGCGAATTTCGCGCTTTCTGTTTCGAGTGGTACTTGCCAAAAAGCTTTTGCGATATCTAGCGTAGTAAAATATTGTTTACTTCCGATTCTGCGAAAAACTTCTTCTATTGTCGGCGGTTGGTCGTGATCGTTTTCCATGCGTTTATTCAATTCACGCGCATCGAGACAAAGTCGTATTTCTCCCGACTTCTTCACTACTACAACTATGGACTAATATACTGCGTAGGCGCTCGCTCGACGATACCATCCTTTTCTAAATCGAGAATATGCTCGCGCACTTTTTCACGATGCACTTCTGCGATTGGATAGACTTTCGTCTTGAACGCACGCTCCGTCTTCATTTTTATACGATGCTGGTAGTGTGTCACGCAACCGATTTCGTTTTTAAATAATTCGCTACATCGACTAAGGGTTTTCTTAAGCAGTCTTTCCGCTTCGTGTGCGCTCTCTTCGTTTGACACTTCGAGATTACACAACGTACCTTCGATTTTCGCTTCGTTAAATTTCACCGCAAACCTTTCTTTGTCGCAATCCAATATCGCGGCTTGATCCATCAAGAAATCCATTCCGAGTATCATGTCGTACGAAAGACTCTTCACGACGTAGAACTCGTGAACGAAATCTCGATTCCCGATTTTAAATTCAATTTGTACGCGATTCGCGATCGGTTGACCTTTGTCGTTGAAAGCGCCACGTAACAAGAATTTTCTTATCGGTATGATTTTTAACTTAATTGCTTCGGAATTTAGCCGATCGAACAGGTCCTTCGTTAACGCGGAAATTTGTGCCCCGGTATCGACCAATGCAGTTATACGGATGTTCTGCATAGTAACCTCCACGTATGGTGACGGTTTTCTGCTGTCCGCGCTTTGGTCTGAATCTGACACCTCTTTAATATCGCGTAAGATCTCCCTTGTCCGAATTATAGCTAGATGTTTTTCCTCCGCGGTTTTGTCAACGGTTTCGTCGTCGGTGTTACTTTCAACGTTTTCTACGACTGACGTTATCGCTGCAACTTTCCTTTTTTCCTTCGCGCCTTTCTCGAGCGTAATTCGCTTGTCGAAATTCGGTTTTTTTTTCGGCTAACGCTAACTCTTTCTTGGCTTTATTCGCGATCTTTCTATCGTACGGTACGATTTCACGAGTGGTCGTTTCCTCCTCGTCCGTGTCGGATATTTCAGTAATTTCCGGTTTAGACGTTTTTCCGAAACGCGCCTTGTTAGGTTGCCACGCGGTACGATCCCTTCTTTTGTTCTCGCTAGGCCACGATTTGTTTTTCCAGCTCGCTACGCGTCCTTCCCCCGCCCCATCGTCGCTTGTATCGCGGCGTTTGTTTACGTTTGAGGACGGTACATGACTCGACACGCTCGCTCGCTTGGTTATCGCGGTTTTTCCCTTAGCGGTTTTCTGGGCTTCGTCACGCGATTTTTGTTTTTTATTACGTTCTCGCTCGTATTCGAGTTCGTCCAATAATTTTATAAATTTCTCGACGTTTTTTACTGTAGTCGGACGTATTTCCCTCGCGATCTCTCGACCGAAATGTCTCTTGACGTTTCGAATGATCTCGAGTTCTGACATCGGTGGACTTAAATGTTTAGCTTGTTTCGCGATGTTCAGGGCATACTCGGCCATTGATTTTTGCTCGGTTTCCCTGTAACTTCCCGCGTAAATTTGTTCACGGAACCTCGCTTGTTGTTCCTCTCCCCAAAAGTATTCTATAAATGTTTCTTTTGCTTCGTTTATGCTTTCGGGCTCGCGTACGTCAAACCAACTTGACGCATTACCTCGCATGCACTTTCCGAAAAAGTACAACTGCTCGGTTTCGCTGATTTCCTCGTATTTCGCGATTTTATCGAAACGATTTATAAACTTCATCGGGCTTTGGGAGTCTGATTTCCCGTAAAATTTTAAATCTTCCAACGGGCTTTTCAACCATCCCCCTTTCGGTAGTTTCGCTTGCACAACGTTATTTCCGTCGCGGGCCGTCGGTTCGCGCGTCGGTGCAACTTCTAATCCCATCGTTGACTCGCGTTCGGGACGCTCGTCGTCGGTTTTCTCGTGCAACCGTTGTTCACGCGTCTCTAAAACCTCTAACCTCTGACGTACTTCCGCTAATAGCAAAACGATCTCATCACTTTTACCGGAACTACTCTCCTCCTTGCGTGCCAATTCGCTCTGTTGCAAGCGTTTACGCAGGATTTCGTTCTCCTCTATCAAACGATTTATATCCGCGGCACTCATTTCGATCTCGGTTTCGGCCACGTTTTTTGCTTTGGACCTCGTTACTCTCTCGTGGTTGGACTTCTTTTTCGGCGAATGCGCTACACGTGGTTTCGTATAATCGTGCACGGCGCTTGGTTCGTTGTCGTCGCTTTTACTCATCCTGTGTTCGTTTCCGATTTACTATCTTTTAATAAAATTAAACTCGGCACTTCTCAGTACTTTATACGCGAGATATTATCCGTTACGCTGCACCGATAAACTTTTTTACACGATTCTAAATCGAAGTTTAATCATTCGGGTTTGTAACGTCCTGTCACGGTCGCCAAATTTGTGTAGTTTACGTATAAATATATAGCAAACTGCTTGGGCTTATTACCGATTTACGACTTGCCAGAGGATAAAATTAGCATCGGACCTCGTCCTCGAATTTACAAGCCCAGGATTTACCCCACGAATACACCCCTTCACTGTGACCGGAGATTCGATATACGGAATTAGAACTTTCGGATATTTGGAAACTCACAAATCTTTTGTCGCTTTGTTAACAGGTCCCCTACACGGTCGCCAGCTTCTTTCACCTTTACTAGAAGCAAGGTTGCCTCGATGACCTTGTGATGACTGCAACGGCCTCGAGCTCTCGTACGGATTCCCGACGTCTTAGCTGGATCTCACGAACGTAATCCAATGGCACTCGTGCTCACGCACACCCGGGATCCACACTTATTATTTAGAACTAACTATATCTTTTATTTTTCAGGTGCTGCTGCTTCTCCCAGGACGGATCAAGAACGGCTCTCTCTCCAGGAACGGCCTCAGGTAAGTATCTAACGAAATAGTGTTAACCCGCGTTCACAGTCTCGAGAGGTATTATTTTCCCTTTTAAGTCTTTTTCTTTTATTTCAGGTTTCTCAAAGATCGTTTCCCAGGATCAGGATCGTCGCACAACACTTGGGTAAGTAATCAGTTCTCTTTGTTTTAATTAACAATAAAATATAAAAAATTTATTCAATAATATATGTATATTCTTCTCAAATCACAGACACTTCCCGTCCGCGTCGCTTAATTCACAATCGAGTGAACGAATAAGACTAATGAATAGTCTTCGCAGTTTGTCACTCCTACTCGCATTCGGGTGACGACGATTTATTACGCGAAACGATTTTAATTACTCGAATCGCGGAACTTCCGCCAGTGGTCACTTACTCGCGTTCAACGACCAACGTCCTAGCGCGCGAAACTCAACTTCTTACTGTCCAGATGTTAACGCTATGAAAGATCGGGCGCGAAAGCTCGTCTTCGAACTTCCGAGATGTTAACGCTGTAAAGATTCGGGCGCGAAAGCTCGTGTCGATCCTTCCGCGATGTTAACGCTGCTAAATTTCGGGCGCGAAAGCTCTCGAGAGCTCTCGCTGCTTGCTTAAGTACCGGGAGAGTGACGCTACCCCCTCCCGTCGGGATCCGCCAATCCCGCGTGGCGTCGGTGTTACCGGGCGCAAGGCTTGGTTGAAGCCCCCACTCCTTGTGGCTTGCACGGCTGCGCGGTGTCGTTGCGCTGTGAGGCATCGCGTCCGTTGCCCCCTCCATCTTGACGTATCCCCACCATCAAGTGGAGACTGCACTTGTAAGCGCAGCTATATGCCGATGATCGCACTTAAGGTGCAATCCACAATGACTAACGGATTTTATGTTATTCGTGGCTCACTAAAGCCACGACACCAGAAAATGCATCGAATAAGCGTATGAAACTAAAAATGTTGCATTAAGCCTCAAAATAATTAGATTTGTAAGAAAATAAGCATAGCACATAAGTTGTGCTTCGAGCATGTCCGAATGACAAATTCTGTAAGATAAAATAATATCAAATAGTACCAATCCCTTAGTGGGTGTCGGTTGTACGTAAAAAACGCACCAGAGTGCGGTTCGATGCATTTACCGATGTTTTCCTAAATTTTTGGATATTGCACTTAAAGTGCAGTTTATACTATAAAGATTGCACTTAAGGTGCAGTTTGCTTAAACTGACTGTATGAACTAAAAAAATTGTGAAATGTATAAAATGACTTGAATCACACGTAATGTAATTAAATATAAGTAATAGAAGAAATTTGACGTTGAGCCTAAATGTATTTAGACTAGCTAACTTAAAATTAGAGCGCATGCCTTGTGCTTCTGGCACCATGCTTGCCAGTACAAAAGAATGAAATAAAACTGTTTTAGAAGTATGCTGGGTAGCAAATGATTATTATAATTACTGTAAAGAAGAAAATAGCTAATAAAGCTAGTAGTACCATGCAAGGTACTGAAATCATTGTATGAAGGATGTCACACACGAACATATGAAATAAAGCTTAGAATGCTTAGAAAACTAAGATTATACAAAATAGTAAGCACACGACTATATATATATATGTAATAAGAAACGTTAAATAATAACTTGAGGATAGGTCGCGAATTTGACCCAATCCGCGCGCGCTGGTTTTCCGCTCGCTCAAAACTCGAAATGAAACTGTTTGACTGAAGTTTAGAAAATAAAATAAAATAAAGAAATAAGAAAATTTTCGGGGTTTGACCTCGTTGATGTAGCGCGTCCTATGCCTGTTCCCTGCTGTCCTCGGGTCGGGTTGGCTTGCCAGCGGTCGCCCCGTCGTCCGCCGGTCCGGGAGTACGCTGCAGGATGACGCTTACTATATTCTTTCCGTCGCTCGTTTTCCTCTCGACCCTGTCAGCTACGAATACCTTGGGCTGCGTATAAGATGTAGACGCCACTGCCGCCGCTGGATCGGGGTGCTGCGAGCTGCTGGAGACCGGTCTCAAGGTTAGGTTGTGACCGGAATACCGATTGACGTGACTCACGAGTTCGGACAAATAAAGACTCACAAACCTTTGGTTGCAGGTTTTCACAGTCGCCAGCCCTTTTATAACCTCTAAGAGGCAAGGTATCGCCTTCCGGGATCGTCGCTCTGCTCGGGAACGCCGGAACGCACGTCGGTGTTGCTACCGTCGGAAGGACAGCTATCACGAACTGAATTCTCTCCTCGAGGATTTGCACAACACTCGAACTTATGTTAAACTTATTATTAATCCTTTGTCTCTTTTCTTTCAGGTGCCGCCGTCGTCTCAGGATCGTCTCCAGGATCGCCTTCGTCGTCCCACAGGAACTTCGCCAGGTAAGTATGTTCTTTATTTTCAGGTTTACCCGCGGTCCCGTTTTTAATAGGATTAGTTTTCTAGGATACCCAGAATTGCACGAGCTCAGAAACGGACACTCAGTTTGGTTTTCAGGTTAGTGAGAGACACAACACTGTTTTGATTTTTGTGTAACAAACAACAAACAGTATGATTTATTCATCAATGTTAATATCACATACGTCCCGAACGCGTCGCTTTTTCACAATCGCGTAAACGCACTATCACTATTCGGGAAAATCGAACCTACTCGCATTCGGCCGATTTGCTTTATTTGTAACGCGGATGATGTTATTAATTACCGATCCGCGGAACTCTCGCATGTCCACATCGCCTACTCGCGTTCGGCGGGACTTTGTCTCAAAGCGCGCAAAAACTCTTTTCTCGGTTTTCCGCAGTGTTATCGCTATGAAGTTTGGCGCGCGAAAGCTCTCGAGAGCTCTCAACGCACGCTCTTATACTCTGGAGTGAGACGCTACCCCCTCCCGTCGGGATCCGCCAATCGCACGCATCGCCGCTCACGCCGCTGCCGGGAACGCTTGGGTTTCCCCCTCCCGTCGGGTTGCGCCAATCGCGCGTGGCATCGGTTTCCCCCGGGCGTGGGAATCATTGTTGTCCCCACTCCTTGCTGCATGGCTTTGCTTCTCCTGCGCGGTGATGTTGCGCTGTGGACACCTCGCTGGTTTGCCCCACTCCCGTCGTTGTACCCAATGGCCGACCTGTTCTTGGGGTGTAGCAGGCATTCCGAGATTGCCCCCTCCATCTTGGCGTATCCCCTCTTAGTTTAGAGAGATTGCACTTAAAAGTGCAGATTTTGGGTGTTGATTGCAAGTAGGAATACAAGACCGGTTCTAACTCGGGAGCTCTAAGGGGGGTGCGGGTGTGCGGGGGGGTTTGTGGGCGCGGGGGGTGTTACGGCGGGGAGGGGGTGACGTCATCCGGGGCTCCGGGAAAAACCGCTTATTAGAAGTAAACTAATATCCCGCTTATCAGACGTAAACTATTTTGCTCCCTGTTTTGGGTGTTAGAGGGGGGGGGCAACGTTGCATTAAACATGTTGCAACATGTTTGTCAACGGGTTGTACTGAACCACGCGGTCGTGTATGATGAGGCAGTACGCGGTGGTATTCATCGACACATTCTCTTTGCATTCAAATTCTATGCGCACGTCCACGGTTGCGCTCTTGATCGATTCATTTTGTCGAGAGCAATCGATGATTACGAATGGACCGTTAAGTAGAAAAGTTGAAGTGGTGAGGTTCGGCTCGAGATACTCGTATCCATAATAACCCTTGCAGAAACGCGCGTACATGTCGTACAGAATCGCCCATTTATTTTTATCGAAATCCAAGTTCATGTCGTCGTATGGATAACATTCCGAGTTCAGATAGTTTCACGTTTGTCAATTTGCAATGATCGAATCGGCTTGGATCCTCGGACACAATGTTCTTTCGACCCGTCTGCAGAGCAAAGATAACATATCGTGGCTTCTCAAGCTGAGTAGCGGTCTTGATGGCCCACGAATGCTTAGTTGTTTGCTGCAATAGTGGAAACTCGTACAGATCCCACGAACGAAAAGCCATGCTCAGGTACCGTCCGCTCTCCAGAATACGCAGCATCGACAACTTATGTATCTCGTTCAGCGGTACGTGAGGCATGCGCCATTGTATCTTGAATATATCAATCGTGGGTTCCAACTCCGAACTTCCCATTAGACTGTTGTTATCGTTACGCGCGCGTATTAAAATTAACTCGTGACGAGCGTTGATCACCACGCGTCTGTAATCCTCGCAAAACCCCAACAACATGTTGAGTGGTACGCAATAATTAAAGTATCCATTCACGTCCCAACCCGAAATCCATCCTGCGTTCCTCAGAATCACGTTTTTGTCTGACGACACAGTTGCATAGTTTTTCAGTGTGCTGGTTATTCCAACATTTCTGTTGCGATCAATTTCTACACCGTCGAGTTCGTATCGAATCTCATCGAACATGAACGCGACACAATTATTTCCCAGTACCAGCGAAAATCCCTCGGCTGGTTTGTTTATTGTCACTTTTCCCTCGATGTATAGAAAACTTTCGAACGGCAATGTGTACAGATCCTGTTGGTGTATGGGTATTCGTATCTCGTCGCTGTGCCCGAACGTTGTGTTGGCAAACGGATTGTACGTATGAGTCTCGATCTTGACGATGCGATCATCGAAGATCGGTTCGTCTCCGATGTTTAGAATGTCAGTCATCGTTATCAGACGTTTCGCACCGCGAATCCCAGAGATTGTAAAAATTTAACGTTTGACGCGTTGAGCTTCTTTTTCTCGGGACAACAGGATGATTGAATATTATTAAACGTTGTCGCAAGTGTATCGGATGACTGTTGGAATGTTGGCACTGGTGTGAAGATAACGTTATCTTTCGCGCGCTGCGATGTGTTTAGCACGAGCATCTCACGTTCGCGTTATTGTTGCAACCGTCGTCGCACGTGCAGTCTGACGGTGATTTCTTCTCCTCGAAAATCAAGCAATCGTCCGTTCTGATCGACGGCGCGTATTGTCAGATCCGTAATGCACCGCACGATGATTGGCAGATAAATGATTTGTGTGGGCCTTTCCGATATCTTACATCCTGGTGGCACGCTCGGTGAAAACTCATGTATCGTGTGTACACTCTTATTGTTGCTGTACGCGCCCGCGGTCACGTTGCATTTCACGCGAATAATGTTCACGTTCATTATGTTGATCGACACGTCCGATTCGTGCCATTTTCGCGGTAGCAGTACACCACGCTTCGGTGAGAATCCTAGCAGCGATCCTATGTTGTTGGGTTTACCAAAATGTATACTGTAGGCGCATTTGATCTCACATCTCATTGTATTGTAGTTGGCGCGAAGCGTTATCGGATACTCCCTATCATTATCATCATCGTTGCTCCCACGCGTAACGTCACCGGAATGAGTTCCATCGTGTTGCGGACGTTTTCGTGAAATTGTGCGTTTCAAAAATTCGTTTATAGCTCGCAGTTCGTACGATCCCTCGGGAATCGTAATCTCCGTGTTATCCTTGTCAAAGTAAAACATATTGTTTGAGGCATTCACGTTCGGTATCGTGTTATAGGTTTCAAAAATCGTTAGACCGAGCTCATAATCATCGTCGCTCAAATCTATAGCTGGAGAATAGTGTGCCGCAAGAACGCTGCTCTTGCCGCTCAGGGTAAACGTCAGCGACATGATGATGGTGAAATACTGAGTCTTTGCGGTACTAGTTCAGCTTTTTAAATTTACACGCGTTGAAGAAACTGCAGGCAGAGTTGTCCAGAAATGCTCTGATCGTACGTTTGATAGGACGTTCGATTATACTCAATCGTTGTTACCCCGTCCCCAAAGTATCGTACTAGTTCTCTAGGTGGTCGAAGATTGCCGAAACTATCGAAATACGCGACGTGGTTACCCTTCTGTGCGTACGCCACCCAGTGAGTGCCGGGGCCCGTCGTATCGTCCAAATTTATGATACCACTCTCGTTTAGACGCGCACCACTCGTCGGTAACGCGTTACGCATAAAAACACCTCTGAAATATGGAATACGCGCGCGTTTTGTTAGTTGCGTCAATTGCACGTTCGTCGTCGCACCTGTGGGTAGTGTTAATGTTTCTTCGACGTTTTTTTTTCTTCTGTACACCTTTTCCATGTTTGTACGGGGCGAGATACAGTCCTCGCCCGCGTTTGTATGGGGCGAGATATAAGCCGTGACCTTCCATCGCGCGATTGTGACGCTGTAACTCCTCGAGCTGACGTCGCGCGGCTTTGTTGTCGTTCACCGCCTTTGCCACACCAGCCGCTCCACCAATCAAGGATCCGAGTGCACCCAATATTGGTAAAATCGGTAATGCACCACCTCGTTTTGCAGCCTGAAGTATGCGTTTTTTTTTCATCGATTTTTTCGTTGAATTCTTCTTCATACCCATACCAATCTTCGTCTTGGCTTTCACGGCTGCCCAGACAGCAGCAGCTGCTGCTCTTTCCCCGAGAGGTGAATCTTTCGCGATTACCCGTTTTAGCGCTTTGTCCGCGAGTATCTTGTCCGCCGCGTGTCTGTCGATGAGCTCGTTGCTCTGGGAGTACGCAATGTCGTGTTCGCGACACGCCACGTCGAGCGGATTTATACCTTGATCACCTCTGGCCAATCGCTTTTTCAGCCGAGTACCCGGACCGCAAAACTGGTAACCGGGAATGTAATTCGAAAGGAAGAGCGTTTATCGCGCGATTCAGCAGTTGACCACAGCCGCGTTTTACCGTTGCGACAGCCGGCATTTGACACAATTTTTGATCAACGGCGCGGGTCCGTCGATGTGCGTCCGCTGCCACGGTTGATTGTAATGCTCATAGCAACGACGATAGCTTCGAACCTCTAGATCAGCCCTTATATGTTCCGGAAGCCTGTCCCAAACGTGTTCGATGTAGTTGCCACACACGCGTAGCAAAATAGGTTTTGGCACGAATTCTAACTGCTCGGCGCTCAATTCGAGTATATCGGAGGGGTGTGACAGTATAAGATACATGTTTGATACTGAGCGATGCGTGATTTTACACGCCTATAAATAGCCTCAGATCGCAACATGTTTCGTTCTGAATAAAGAAAAAAATATATAGAGAGATGTTAAACATGAAACGGTTATACATATACGTAAGGATGTTTAAAACGTGAAATGAACGTAAGAAGTACGTGAACGAATGTGGAACGAACGTGTGAAGTATGTGAACGAACGTGAAATAAACGTAAGAAGTATGTAAACGAACGTGGAAAGTACATGAACGAACGTGAAACGAACATAAGAAGTATGTGAACGAACGTAAGAAGTACGTAAACGAACGTGGAAAGTATGTGAAACGAACGTGGAAAGTACGTGAACGAACGTAAGAAGTACGTGAACGAACGTGGAAAGTACGTGAACGAACGTGAAACGAACATAAGAAGTACGTAAACGAACGTGGAAAGTACGTGAATGAACGTGAAACGAACATAAGAAGTACGTAAACGAACGTGGAAAATACGTGAACAAACGTTAAAAGTATGTGAACGAACGTAAAAATATTAATTCTATATTAATTTAGCAGTCATCTTCAACAGGATCGCCCATTAGTACGCACGGTGATAAGTTGCCCGACTATTGATAAACACAGCGATCACGCCCAACCATTGCGGGGTATAGCGTCACGCCCGCGCAGCCATTGATACACGCTGCGACGAGCTTATTTTCCTTCTTCGCGCGGCCATTGATACGCACCGTAATGAGCCTATCTTCTTCCTTTATGCTTTCTCTATCCGTACGCTGCATTCACACACAAGCACACATACTCATATACAGCATACGCTGCACTCACTCGCCTATAAATAGGTCGTTCGATTCCACTATATAATCAGATTCCGAAAACATGAGATTCGTGCGACAGCCGTTGGCGATATGCGTTACGAATTACGATGACAAGTTACGACTAATGGGGGATGACGGAGAGAGGCGCAAGCATGGCGCGATGCTGCCTACTACCATACGCGCGATTATTTGTGGCCCATCGAACTGCGGTAAAACCAACATTATGATAAACTTGTTGGAATGTCCGCACGGTGTACGTTTCGAGAACGTGTACGTGTACTCGAAATCTTTGCAACAGCCGAAGTATCGGTATTTGGAAAATTTGTTAAGATCGATGAATGAAATTAACTATTTTACGTTCTCCAATAACTGTGACGTCATTCCGCCGAATGAAGCGCGTCCAAACTCAATTTTCATCTTTGACGATATTGCGTGCGACAAGCAGGATGCCGTGAGAGAGTATTTTGCGATGGGTCGGCATTCGAACGTCGACTGCTTTTATCTTTGTCAGTCGTACGCGAGAATACCTAAACATCTTATACGCGACAACGCAAACCTGCTGATCCTGTTTAAACAGGATGGTACCAACCTGAAACATGTGTACAACGATCATGTTAACACCGATATGTCATACGATGATTTTTGTGCGTTATGTCGTGATTGTTGGCGGCGTGATTATGGATTTCTAGTAATAGACAAGGATAGTTCACTTACTAACGGGCGATATAGAAGAGGATTTAACGAGTTCGCGATGCTGCGGAGCGATTAGTCGTCATCGATACTTCGTTGGGAATGAAACGTGAGCGATCGACGCTGTCTGTCAACATGATTGGGAACAACGAAACGCGTGAGCGCGAGAAAATCGCGAAGGAAATTGAGAAAACGAGCGAATCGATTCGTAAGAAACATCGCGCTTTGAAGACCGGTAGGATCGAGGAGAATATCGCGGCGAAGAGACACTTCGAGCCGCTCATTGAGCCGCTGCAAAAGATCGTCGATAATTCCGGCGTCCGCGTGATAAAGGAAGAACCGCGTGTCGATGACGTAGGCATCGAAACATCGTTCATCCAGAAGGATGTGATAATAAGTAAGAGAAAACGAAAAGACAGTTCAGTGGACCATGCATTAAGTGAATCGAACAAATGGATGCGATATATGTCAAACGATGCAATGAATTTACCGTCGCCATCGGTGCAGCATACGTCAAACGATGCAATGAATATACCGTCACCGTCGGTGCAGCGTACGTCCAACGATGTGATAGATCCGTCAGCGATAACGTCCACACCGCGTACGGTAGCTGTACAATCAACGATTGAAGCTCCAAAACCGTTAAATAAGGCTCTCGAGACTGTTTTTAAATCCGCCGACGATTCGTTTGCGACAACCATTCGAAATCGATTACAAACGTCAGAAGGTCTAGAAACGTTATCTCACCACTTGGGGCCGCTGGGTCAAAAGTACATCGGAGATTTTCTCAGCGGTCGTGGTGAAAAAGAAAAAATTATGGATACCGTGTACGGCGTTCGTTTAGACAAGGATGGTATGATGTTGGGTAATAAAACGTTCGACGTCAACAGTAGTGATCACATAATTATCGGTGATGTAAAATACGTTGGTACACACGGTCTTTACGAACTGATCTTTAAACGATATCCCAACGATTCAGTCTACACGGAAAACGATAAACGAAAGTACAAAAATATATTGTTGGCTACAAACGCGCATAAACGTAATTACGTTACACACGGCCGATTATTAGCCAATAAGGGATACAAGTATAAATATATAATTGCACCGTTATTATAATATGATTTTACGAGCGGAATGGGATTACCTCGCGCTATGACACCAAACGATGATGCAATCGGAAAGAAATTACCTCGCGCTATGACACTAAACGACAACATGATCGATTACGTGCATTGGGACGATCCTAACGAACTGGTGGATCGTCTACGGTTGCTCGAAGCCTCGCATCGGGCTGGTCATAACGCTCATGACAACGAGATGCTGTCCATCATCGAAGAACTTCGCGAGGCAGGCCTTTTAATAAATTAACTTGCGTATCGTCAAAACAAATCAGTTGATCGACGTCACCCCATACATCAAACATGAAATTAACGAAATCTAATGTTAGTTCCGAAAAACAACGACTCGTCGAGGAACTGCACGCTTCACCGAGAAAAAATTTTCCGCGGAGACACGTCATAGTTCGAGGATACGATGATCTGTGGCAGGCCGATATCGTCGAGATGATTCCGTACTCACGTTTCAACAAAGGTTACCACTACATACTTACCATCATCGATGTGTTGAGCAAGTACGCGTTAGCTATACCGCTCAAAAGCAAAAGTGGAAGCGAGACAGCTGACGCTATCGCTGAGATAATTCAAGAGAGCGGCAGACGTCCGAAAAATTTACAAACCGATATGGGGAAGGAGTTTTACAACGCCGACGTGCAGAAACTATTGCAAAAACATGACATTAACCATTATTCCACGTACTCGGTAATGAAGGCGTCGGTCGTCGAACGCTTTAATCGCACGCTGAAGAACGATATGTGGAAGCAGTTTACGCTCAACGGTAATTACAAGTGGATTGACCTGTTATCACGTCTCGTGTCGAATTACAACGTTCGGAAGCACCGAACGATCGGTGTGCGACCCGTCGACGTAACTCCTGCGAAGGCTGAAAGACTCTTGGATACGATATACAGCACTATAAAGATTGCTGGTCCAGCGAAATTCAAAGTAGGCGACTCTGTACGCGTGAGCAAGTACAAGACAATTTTCGAGAAAGGTTACACACCAAATTGGACAACCGAGGTGTTCAAGATCGTTAAAGTGCAGCGTACCAACCCCGTAACTTATTTACTCGAGGATTATCGTGGAACATCTATCGCTGGAGCGTTCTACGAGCATGAGTTGCATCGCGCGACTCACCCGGATGTATTTCTGGTAGAGAAAGTATTGCGCAGGAAAGGAAACGAGGTTTATGTCAAGTGGTTGGGATTCGATGGATCACACAATTCGTGGATACACAAAGACAATGTTATTTAATCAGTATAAAAAATTGTTTTTTATTATAAACATAAAAAGTGTAGTGCATACATTATATAAAAAATATATAATTTTTTGTGACATATATGAAACATCTTTATTATCCTTCCATCGTCCATTTCTAACGTTACACATAAAGTATCAAATAATTTTTAAAAATACATATAACATAAAACACACAATATGTGTAACACGTAAAATATATGAAGTATTAAATGTAAAATTATAAAATAAATGTAAAACGTAAAATACATAAAATATAAACTATAAAATATGTGAAACGTGAACATTAAAATATAAATGTAAAATATAAAATACATAAAACGCAAATATAAAAATGGCTGTACAATACAAAAATATTATAAAGGTATTTGATAATGCCCCCACGGCAACGTCTTTACCGAATCAGGTACGAGATACCGCTTGTCGTCGTATGGACTTAGAGCGATTTTCGTTTCACGTACCGTGTATACCTCATGCAATTTAGATCGTATACACGTCTGATGACGCGTCATCTCTATCTCATCTCGCAGACACCGCATGTAGTCGTCGAATGTTATCGTTCTTGCGACAACGTTACACTTTACACCCTTTGCCTTTTTAGCGTCATTCTTTCCATCCACTTTTAACGCGTACATTTTCGCTCTGAGTCCAACGAACTCGGTCATTATCGCACCGTTGTTTTCGTCCTTCATTAGCCCGGGAACTTTCTTGTTCGCAAGAGGCATACCGTACGCGTTACCAGTCGGATAATCGCTCGTGTCGAACCTTGCGATATCACGTTTTATATTTTCATATACGTCGTCGCACTCGATGTGATACACGAGACTATCAGTATCTGTGTACATCACTCTAGATTTGTCATGGTACAAAGGTAGCATGTACTCGTGGTGAAATTCATACAAGCAAATTTTCGATATGTCTAGTATACACATACCTACATAAATCGGCTTGTTGAATTTGACCTCAAGTTTTCGGAGTTCGACTGCAATTAAATTTTCTGCAAAAATACTGCGACTATGGAAATTTGGTTTAGCGATCATTGCCTCCGCACCGTATCGTCCTGTCCATTTTGTCAAAAGTTTTACATCTACGTGATTGCGCACATTTTCCATAGTTTTTCCGAATACGGCGTTATTCATCAATTTATATAAATTTTTCTCGAAATCGTTTTTTGCGAGGGTACGAAATTGTGTGTTTAACTCGATATAATCGCGAAGCCAGGCGGATTGAACGAATTGTAATACACGGTGTATCTGTGTTATACGGAGACCATGACGAGTGCATTGCTGCAAGTTGCGATAATGTATGACGTACCGCTTCTTATCGTGCAAAGTCGCTAAAAGTTTACGTTCTCGCTTACCAGGCGGCTTATCGCGCGTTGAGCAGAACGGTAGGTCAGTGTGTCGATCGTGCAGATGTGGATACTCCAGATCGACTTCGAGAATGTACCCTGTGGGCGAATTAACAGCGATCGCGTTTACGTCAAAATTTGAGACGTCTTGGACCCATCGAAATTCTCCATAGGGCAGCGGCTGACACATTGCCCATCCGTACAAATTATTTACACCGAAATACATGAGGTACGACGATGGTTTCGATGGGTCGTACGTCTGCATGTACTTGTTGTTAGCCTGCGCGTATCTGCCGGAACATTGACTCAGACTTTCGCGTATACCGCGCTCAATAAACATTACCATATCAATGTCGGTGAGCAACTCGAAATTGACGCGTGTATATTTAAGCATAGCGTCCCACGTGAATCCCGGTAATGTATAGTAATGTGTGGGGTCAAGACCATAACTTTCGACACATTTGTCACGAAAATTTTCAAAAACGTCGGCTAACAACAATACATCTATTTCAAATACAAATCGCTGTATTCGCCCAGTGTTCGAATAGAGAATCGATCCCATACGTTCTTGGCGTGCGCGTAATCGCTCTCGGATATCGCCCGTCAACGAACTAAAGAATAATTCGCGCGATGGCAAACGCGTTTCCTTCAATTTTGTGACACAGTCAATATATTCGTATGGGAATATGCCTTTACGAGTCAATAAATCGAATTCTTCGTGAGATAAATTCGAAAATTCCTTACGTACAATTTTTAGTTTTTCTTTACCGAGAAATGATGCCAATTTTTCAAGACTAGAATTGAGAAATTTATATGAATCTATGAATCGTAATTTTATGTGATTGTTTGGGTCTAATTCATCGGCGGTACCTATGACATGCTTCGTAAAGGGAATATATTTTTCTTTTGTAACGGGAAGCACATCGATATTCCCTTTGAATGTTGTGGCTATTTCTCTAATAATAAAATGTGAATCGTATCCGGATAAATTATGAAAAATTACTGGTATGTACAACACATTTTGATAACACAAGTTACAAAGCGAATGCGCGGGACCGCGATAACGACCGGTGAGATGGCAATGATCTCGCACTCGTGTATCATCCGGTGCGAACGGCTTATCACAAATATAACACTGCTTTGCGTTACGATATGCCTCCCATTGCTCTTTCGATAGAGTTTCCATGGGGACCTTAGCAAATAAAATTGATTTTACGCGATGCGCTAATTTCTCTAGTTGTTTAGCGAACCATGCGATACAATTCTTATCACGATAAAACCAATACCCCGATAATGTGTCATCGTACGAACTATGTACATAATATCCCAAGCTAAATACTTGATGATGCTGTTGGTACGATATTTCCATATCCTCCTTCTCCATCTTCTCTAATGTACACTCTAGATCGGCATAGACGACAAACGGCACACGCTCCTTATCGTTGATGTTGCGGAAGCTCAGCCATTTCTCGTCTTCAGTAGGTAATTGGATGGCGCAGTCGTTCATTTTCTGGCAATCTACGCTGTGGACATCAAACTTTTCCACAGAACTAAAGTAATGTAAACATCTGTAAAAAATAGCGTAAATTTTTATTTTTTATTATAAAAAATTAATACAACATTTATAAAATTATTACTCACCGGTCACAAATATATTTTTTGTGTTCCTTTTTACTGAGTTGTGAGCTCACTAGACGAGACAGATCCTTGATGCATGCAAACTGCCCCACGTTGTCTTCGCGTAGATCTTGCACGTATAGCAGATTAACATGCTTCTCCTTCTTGTCGTTGGAGAGTCTTAGCGGGAGAATTTTATAGGTTTCAGTTTGATCCTTTTGGATCTCGTAGACGTTGACCGAAATATTATATTTAGTCTCTCGAATTTTTTAATGTCTTTTAATGCGATTGGAAACTCAATGTCATTGAAATTCAGAACGTTTGTATAATGAGGGTACGATGACTCTCTTTCTAAATTTCTTTCTGCGGGATATAGAGCGGCTATCACAGACCACGCGAAGCAAGCATTGTCCATCGATTTCACGTTAACAACCGCACGCTTTGTTATTATTTCCCGCGGTAATGTCACGTGACATCCCGCGCGCATAGAATTGTACTTATTCACATTTACAGTCAAATTCTGTATACGCGACAACGCCCACCCACTATCGCGTTCTTGGAATTCCTCGAGCGATGCTAACGTGGGCTCGATAACGCACCGCTCGTACCACTCATCCAAGTCTGATGTTCTAAAGAGATTACTGTTTTTCGTGGTAATACTTTTATTGGCGCGTTTGTCGCCCGTTACAAATACGCCATTGAATGCGGTGTTCACTTTCACAGAGTTGTGTCTTTCGATAGCGTCCCGCACTCGCTCGAGTACTATACCACCAGCGTCTTCTAAAAACTTTCGCGGTTCAATGTAGTTCCCATTGATAACCGCTCCTGTCAGAACGCGATTCTCAAACGCGGTGTCAATTTCTCGCCACACGAGTCTGTCCGCGTTGTCGCACGAGTCACTCGCGTTATTACCACCGACGTGCACGAAACGTCTTTGCAGTCGCGTCTTTTCACCCGCGAGTCGCGCGATTCTCGCCACCAAAGATTGTCTTTGTCCAACGTTGAGTCGAGGGCGCTTGACGCGGCTATGTTCCTCGAGTCGTTCGATACACTCGTCGCACCGCTGCAACCACTCGAAACACTCGCCCAAGGTAGCGACCCTGTCAATTTGGTCCAACAGCTCGCGCTCAAAATGTTCCATTTTTAATACTATTTTTTCAATAATTGATAATAAGTCTTTACACTGTGCAAACCGGACACAAGTTACTGGGAATCATTACAAACATGGGCTGTCTACAATTTGAGCAATATTTTCCATCCAGCCTACCGAACGCATTAGTAATATGTTTACTAAAAGCATGCATTATTCCGAAATCAGTGTCCGCTATTCGCATAATGCATTCGGCACATACTGAATATGTACCACCCGTGGTGTAATAAAAATATATACCACAATGTTTCGATCTTGCGGTTATGGCACGCACTTCCGCAGGTGTCAAATGTTTCTCAACGACATCGATATAATCCTCGCTGTCCTCGCTGCAATCATCACTAATGTAGTCACTATCTTCCGATGCTACGCTCTCTTCATCCATTATATCCTCAAAATTAATGTCATTTACAACGTCTATTATCTGGGCATCGTCCATTTGTTGTATATTGTCCACAACATTAAAGTTTTCCGGATGATTATCCGCAATGTTTATCACATTATTTGCACCATCCACAATATCTATCACTTCGTTTTCATCGTCTGCAATGTCTATCATTTCGACATCATCATCGTCCGCAATGTCTATCACTTCGACATCATCGTCCGCAATGTCTATCACTTCGACATCATCGTCCGCAATGTCTACAAGTTCCACCATCACTTTATTCGAAGTCATTTTTTACGTCACACTGATTCGCTCACATGAACTTCTCACATCTTGAACTTCAAGTCGACTGTGCGATCGTGCATTTTCTGACCATTTATATACTTCCTATAACCCTTTGTCTTCCTTTGTCTCAACCAGAACATAGGCATCGCCATTTTTGTTTATATATAATTTCAAAGAAAGCTCCTAATTCTGCGAACAGCTGGATATCGGTGCTAAACCGCGAATCGCATCCCTCGTAGCGATTGAGGTGTCGGTGGGACAAACGTCTTTTATTTCTTCATCCTATACCACTTCTCAAGTTTTCACATTATTTTGTCTTCGATGGATTTCAAGAGTATCTTCTCCCATGACTACGCGTCTCATAAGTTAGCAGCCGACAAAAAATTATAACATTGTTGTTTACAAATTTTAACCGTTTGGACAATAGATTTCGTCTGTCGCTGATAGTAGAGAGAATTTCAAAATTTTTTTCCAACGACTTTCCCCTCCCCACATCTAATCTTTGTATATTTTATCTTTTTTCCCTTTGTCTCAACCGAAGCATTTTGTTATTTTGTTTTTTAACTATACAATTTCACAGCGAGCCGCTATTTTTACAAGCAACTATCAGGTATCGATATTTAACCGCAAATCGCATCCCTTCCACGAATCGCATCCCTTATTGACAATTCAGTTAAAACGTCAGTCGGTGTGACAAACGTTTCTTATTTTGAATTATACACCACTTCTCAGATTTTTTATATTATTTTGTCTTCGGTAGGTCTCAAAAGGTATCTTCTTCCACGACTACGTGCATTGTCCCCCCTCATAAGTCGACGCCGACACAGAAAATTACGGCGTTTCTATTTACAAAATTTTAACTGTTATGGCGACACATTTTGTCTATCACCGATAGCAAAGAGTAAGATTATTCCCACGACTTCCCCCTCCCCACGTCTTCCCTTATTAATATCATGAGCTTGGTGTGAGTAAAAACGTGCAAAAATATATATGCGGTGAATGAGAGTAAGAGCGCGCGAGAGAACGCTAGACCGCATCCCTTATTTACAAGTTGTATCGATCGAAGCGTTGGCGCTATCTTATTTAACGTCTAAATAATAACTTCCGACTGATGAAAGATTCCGCTACGTACGCAGCATCTCGCACAATAAGAAAAATGTACTTACTCATTGTCAGTCAGTCAGTCTCGAGTCGTCCACCCGTCGAGATGGGCATTTCCGCGTCGGGACGGGCGTTTCCGCGAATTCAGTTTTTTACGCTTGTGAAAATTACATGCGATCGGTCGCATGGTGGATGACTGCACTTCGCCTTCGGAGTCCGAATCATTTATGTCGTAACTGTTTTCCCCTAATCAATAGACTGTTATATTTGTAAAAAAACTGGTAAATATCGAGGTCTTGCGTTAGATCTTAAAAAAATTTTTTCACAAATATAACAATCCCATTGATTGCGGGAAACAATTACGACATGAATGATTCTGACTTCGAAGGTGAGGTACTTTTATTCATCACATGGCCCATCGCCTTATCAACTGTGTTAGTGAAAGTGGCGAGTCGCCTGATGGATGGGCACACTTCGCATCACCAAACGAAAAATACATTCGCGTCACTGCTATATAATCGGCAATGGCATGTTACGCTAGGCATATCCGCGTTGAGACAGGCGTTTCGCGAATTCAGTTTTTTACGCGTGTGAAAATAATACATGCGATCGGTCGCATGATGGATGACTGCACTTCGCCTTCGGAGTCCGAGTCGTTCACGCGTAGCTCTTTTCCCAATTGATTGACAATTTATCAATTGGGGAAACAGTTACGACGTGAATGCATCGGACTCCGAAGGCGGGGTGCTTTTTGTTCATCACGTGACCCATCGCCATGTCAACTGTGAAAGAAGTGCTATTAGTGGCGAGTCGCCTGGTGGATGGGCACGCTTCGCATTCGTTACTCGAAAACCATTCGCGTCATATCGCGAAACATGCAATTATGTTTATAAAATATTAAAAACGATTTGCTGAAAATGATACGTGGGGGCTGCGATGTTTGTCGATTAAGTGACAATGATCACGTACCCACGTATCATCTTGATGTGCGAGTGCGCGGTCACTGCCATCTAATCGGCAAATATCGATGATGCGTGGGTGCGCGGTCACTGTCACTTAATCGACAAATATCGCAATCCCCACGCGTCAGCTTCGACAAATTGTTTTTAATATTTTATTATCATAATTGCATGTTACGCTATTGACGTGAATGTTTTTCGTTGGCGAATGTGAGGTGTTCTTATGCACCGATCGACTCGCCACTATATCATCGTAATTAAATTCATTTGTGTGTGCTGATTTCAAAAACGATAAGGAAGAGAGGGAAGATCTCTTGGACTCAGTACGATATTAGAAAAAATTTAAAAAATCTAATATTGCTCAGGGTCCATTAGATCTCTTTGCTCCCAATTCAACGCACAAGTGACATGGATTACGTGAAAAAAAAAAATCTCCCAACACGACGAAAGTCGTAATGTAAGTCTAAAAACTATACGTTTCTAATATCTTGGGGGAGGGGGAATCTTTTGGAGTCAGCTCATCGTTAAAAATTAAAAAATCTAATGATGGCTTGATTCCAAAAGATGTCTTCATTCCCAGTACGTGACAGACAGACATGCCAGGTCGGTCTAACGGAAGTAAGCCTGATTCGACGTGGTCGTTGGAATCCTCTTGTCGCGAACCGTCGGCTGATGCGCCATCGCATATCAATCGTATCAAAAGAAGGAGGGGGGAAATCTTTTGGAATCGGTGCATCGTTAGAAAAATTAAAAAATCTAATGATGGATTGATTCCAAAAGATCTCTTCATTCCCAGCACAACATGGTCTACAGTGACATATGGAGTAAGTGAAAAAATCGAGGGGGGGGGGGTTATTGGTTCAAAAACTCCTGAGCTCCGAGGGGGGTGTGGAGGTGCAGGGGTCTCTTGCTGTTAAAGGAGGAGGGGGGGGGGTGTCACGTTGGTGGGGAGAAAATGATGCCTCCCCCTCCACCAGCAAGAAATCCCCCGCACCCCCCTCGGAGCTCCCGAGTTAGAACCGGTCTAGCTTTCCTACTATTGCACTTAAAGTGCAATCCACACTGATTTCAGATTTTTTATGCTAGAAAGGCTTATTAAAGCCAAGATACAAGAAAATGCATAGAATAGGCATACGAAACTAAGAATGTCGCGTTAAGCCTAAGAATAATAATATTTAAAAGAAAATAATTGTAGCACACAAGTTGTACTTCTAACTTTAACATGACTGTATCGCATGTAACGAAAACTTGAACAACCTAGATTTATGAACGCCGCTACGCGAATACAGGCAAACAGATAACTATGATTATGATAACTACAAGGAGTATGATTATTAAGGTAAGTATGACTATCATAAGTAGGTACAACATAACTATAATATTTATTTAGTAACTTTGAAAATAACATGCATGCAAATGCAAATGAAACTTTAGAAACTTTAAATGAATTAGGAACTTTAAATGTATTATAAACACAAAATAACAGACTTGTGCCTTACATGAAAATAAACTTAATGTAAGAAATTATCGAACGAAACAACAGGTGCGATTATTTAATTCGCGAGATCAGGCGCATTATTCTGGTCGGGCTAACTGCTGCTCCTGGCCCTCCTGGCTGGTGTGATCCGGTGCACGTTCCAACACGATGCTGACCACGCTCTTTCCCTCGACTATTCGTTTTTCCGCCTTGGTTGACGTGTAGACCTTTGTTTGACCTCCAGTGTGCCCCTGAGCTGCCGTGGATGTTCCTGGTTGTTGGGCGACCTGGGTGAACGGTCGCAAGGATAGATTGTAACCGATCTACACGCGTTGAAGAAAACGCTCGCAAGGAATTAGAAACGAATTCAAACCTTTTGTTGCACGCTGCTCGCGTCTCTGTGTGGTCGCCAGCTCCTTTCACCTCCTAGAAGCAAGGATCTCTACGTATTCTAGCTCTTTCTATTTTTCAGATGCTGCCGCTGCTGCCGGCGGATCGTCGTGAACTGCCCGTATCGTCGCTGCCCTCAGGATACCACCAGGTAACTATATTCCTTTCCAAATAACTTTTATTTCTTGATTCAACAATCGCACTTTATTTTCAGGTTATTCGCAGGATTCGTCACACAGGATCTCGTGCAGGAACGAAGCAGGAAATTTCAATCACTAACAAAGTATTTGTACTTTTGGTGTAACACTTAATAAACTTTATTTAAGATAAAACGTGTCATGTAATTAACAAGTTCCCGTACGCGACACTTCCTTCACATACGAGTACGCACAGTCTCTCCCCTTTGTCTCCTCTCACAAACGTTATCACATATTCCCGTACGCGACGCTTGTTCACATACGTGTTCGTTGGAATATAACTGCACTCTCGAAGTACAGACACTTCGAGTTTTTCAGCTCGCCTACTCGCATTCAGCTGAGCACGTAATCTCGCGTTTCGTAACTGCGAGGTTATGTCATTATGTGCCGTCGACGCTTCGGCTTATTCACGTCGCTCGATTTTTCACTCACGACAGCCTAATCACGATCGCGCGCACTGTTACGCCCTTGTTATCGCGGCCCGTCGCCCGCGGAACGACTTAACACGACCTCGTACTTCGTAAAATAGGTTATGCTCGATAGCCGGTCTTAGTATCGCGAGGACTTCCTTTTTCACGCGCGAGGTTCACCGCATGGAAGTCACGACGAAAATGCGTTAATGGGAGAATGTGTCGCCTGGTTTTATACCCGCGTTCCCCATCGCATGCCCCCCAGCCAATCAGGGCATTGTTCTGACTCACACGCTGCTTTCGTCCAATGAGCGTGCTTCCGCGTGTTGGTTCAATTCGCTGTCCAATGGGAGTTGTCCTGGACGCTCCTAGCTTGCGGTTGGCTGCCTCAGCCAGTCGCTGCAGTCTTCGTGAACTGATCTCCCCTCCACTGGGAAATCGACCAATGAGCTCATTCGAGCTCGAGCCTTTGTAGCACGAAGCAAAGTGTAGAAAGGGGCACTGAAAAGTGCCGTTATTTCTAACGTATGTATTTTTGCAGGAATCAATTCCTGCGTGCATTCTACGCACCTTTTCGTACCATTCGGCACGTAATATACTTAAATCTAACTTAAATCTAACGCAACATAGAATATTAATATATAAATGAAAATATTAAACTTGGAATATAAATGAAATGATAACATGCAACTTACTTATAGAAAATATGTTGATAGAATTAAATATTTACTCGAATGTATATATATATTAAAGGAAAACAAGTCACGTCACTGTGACATACATACACCACGAGTATGCTAATAAGAATGAGATATTGAGTCTCAAAAAAATAATGACAATTAGAAAATAAAAATAATCTTGTAAGTGCTCCTCGAGCTGTAACATGCTTAGAATATAACGCTCGCTTGTGACTCGACCTCCGAACGTAAAGATATTAATAATAGTACTACTCAAAATATAAATATAATATAAAATAATTAATTTTAAATATATATCGTGCAATTTTGCACCCGCGCCTATCAAACGCGTTTCAATTACGCAAGTTCGAAACGACGTAACACTCGAAATTAAATAACAAACTTTGCTAACGAAATTGCAAAATGTAAAGAAAGTAAAAAATGAAAATAAAATAATGACTATATCAAAATAATTTCTTCGCGTTTCTCGCGTATTTTAAACGAAATTATAACTTAGCGCTTGTTTGCGCGCTCGCTCAGACGCTCCAACCTGACGGATGTTTTTCTCGTCTCCGCTCGTTCGGCCCCGCTGTCAGCTGCACCTTCCGCTGCACCCCGAACATCAGGCTGTTTGCTTGTCGATGGCGTTGGCGAAGTAGCCCTTCCACCACCTCCTAGAGGCGGTTTCAAGGTTAGGTTGTAACCGGTACCGAGAATTGGAAATTACGTATCGTAGAAAATGAACGATCACAAACCTTTACGTAGCACGTGTCCCGTGTCACTGATGTGGTCGCCAGCTCCTTTTTCCACCAAGAAGCAAGGATTTCTTTCAACTGTAATATCTCTCTTTGTTTCAGCTGCCGTCGCTCGCCGCCGGATCGCCGTGGACTGCCCGGATCGTCACCTCGCTCAGGAACTCACCAGGTAAGTATTAATCCTTTGAAACTATTCCCATTAATTTTGTTTAATCACTTTATTTTATTTTCAGGAAACTCGCAGGACTGTTCACACAGGATGGCATGCGGGTACATCACAGGATGTTTGAATTACTCAACAATGCTTTATGATTTTTGTAACACTCAAATAAAATTTATTTTTAACTCAATAGGTGTCACAGTGTTAACAAATCCCCGTACGCGATGCTTGTTCACACACGAGTACGGTATGCTCTCTCCTCAGTCACAAAATATCCAAAACATGTCCCCGAACACGCTGCGTATTCACAATCGTGTCCGAGTCGCTTGCACTTTAAGTTCACATAGTACAGATATTTGCACTCGCGATGTCTGCCTACTCGCATTCGGCAGAGTTGTTCATTTCGCTATTAATTTGCGAAAATACGTCGCGCGTCGCTTGCTTCGGCTTGTTAATGTCGCGTGAAAATCGCGACAGCCTGTTCGCACGATCGCGTCGATTCGTGTTACGCTCTTTGTATCGCGGCTCGTCACCCGCGGAACGGATTTACAAGACTTGTGTATCGGCACTCTTAACTTGGCGCGAAAGTCGAGTAAAAGTCGCGTGAAAACTTCCGACACCCCGCACGATGTGTCTCCGATGGAAGTCGCAACGAAAATCATTGGTGGGAGCACGCGTCGCTTCGTTTTATACGCGTCTCCTCCGCTATGTACCCCTGAGCCAATCAGGGCGTTGCAGCGTCTTGGTCGCTTCGTCTGTCCAATGAGCGCGTTCCTCCGAGTTGGCGGGGACCGTCGACCAATGGTATCCCCTCTGCTCGCTCGCTGCTCTCGACTGACTGCATCAACCAATGAGGCGCTCCTGCCGGAGCGTGTCTCCCCTCCATGTCGGCGAGTGCCAATGAGCTCATTTCGGCTCGAGGCTTCGCACCGGGAAGACCAGAGTAACTGGGGCACTGAAAAGTGCCGTTTGCATTCTAACGTCATGCAGGCGATGCCGCCTGCTGCACTTTCTGCACTTTCGGATGCAACTGACTTAGAATTAACTTACATCTAACGAATAATATTAATAATAATAGAATAGGTAACTGTAACATACAGACCAAAAGTATAAGATATAAGAAAAGAAATCCAAAGTCGCATCAATGCGATAAGATATACAGAATAACACACCACTTCCTGTAGTAACTTTAACATACTTACTTATCTAACATGCTAATGTTTAATAGAATAAAGATGACGCCTACCGGCTAAATGTAATATGAATTATCACTAACGCTACTCGACTGTGAATTATACTTTATGTTTTATATAATGTTTGGAAAGTAATATCTGACAGATGTCATATAAAATTGTCTAGTAGTCTCTACTGTAGCTTAACTTTAACAAGAGTATTTCTCTAACTTAGAATAGTGAATATTTATTGTATAAGACTTATTTAAAAAAAATATCTGTTTATTATACAGAACTTAGCCTACTTTGTATATTTGTTATAAAATGGTTATATAAATGTATTTGTACGTGTATCTATATGTGTTAGACAATACTGTGTTTAAGAAATAGTGTATTCTATTTATCGCTGGTATCGCGAATGTCAAGTGTACTTATACTTTGTATTAACAATATAAAATTTAACCTAAAATATATATTTATATCACACGATTTTTGCTTACTTCTATGTTTTTCGGCGGACTAGTCTGTTTTTGTGTTTTAGTGTTTGTGTCGCGAACTGTGTATGCGACTTAATGTTAATGAACATAAACTAAAAGGTTCCAACCTATACCTATACAAAAATTTTCTAAAATATGATTTGTACTGAAATAAACTAAAATTGATAAAATGTTAACGTGTTTGTGTGAATGTGTAATTGTATGTTGTTTTTAAGTTTTTCAGGTGTCCCGGTGTTGCCGCTGTCCAGCTCTTCCTTCCGGGGTGTCTCCTGTTCTTTGTAGGGTGACGCTGATCACGCTCCTGCCTTTGACTGTCTTCCGCTCAGTCTTCGTTGCCTGGAACCGCTTTGGTTCAGCTTCCGCCTTACGCTGCGTTCCGAAGGTTGATGGTATAGGCTCAGGATGCGCCCTTAGAACCGGTCGCAAAATTAGGTTGTGACCGGATAACCGATAGGCGGATAACGAGTCGAGATCTGAATAAATGGGAACTCACCAATGACTTCACGCAGGTCGTCACAGTCACCAGCTTCTTTATCACCTCCAAGAGGCAAGGTTTCGCTTTCAACCCTTCCAGGGTTGTCGCTCAGCTCTGCTACAATGGAAGCTCGACGTTGTTGGATGTGCCGGAAGAACGAACGACACAAATGGAACGCCTTCTCGTGCCGTCGCACAACATACAACGCTGTTTTCGAGATTATCACTAATCACTCTTTTTTCTGTTTCAGGTGCTGCCGTCAACGTCAGGATGTCCTCCCATGTCGCCGTCGGTCTCAAGGGAACTTCGCCAAGTAAGTATTTTTTAGAGGGTATTTTACCCGCGGTCTCGTTGGTTAACAAGGACTGCTTCTGCTTAGCTCGCCAGGAATCCGTCTCGTCTCAGGAAACAGTCACGCAGGAACCTTAGGGTGAGTGAATAACTCAACACTGTCGTTTTGTATAACAATAACAAAACTATCGGTTTATTCAATCTTAATGTGAATACATCGCGTCTGTTTCACAACTATCCTGGACGCGTCGGTTATTCGCAGTCGTGTAAACGCACTATTGCTAATTCTGGAATCTACTAGGCCTACTTGCATTCAGCCTGTGCGAATTTATTACGCGGCTGTCACAAACACGCACTATTCCGCGGAACTCGCGCTGGTTCTCTATCGCCGTCTCGCATCGGCGGGAGCGCCCTTGTCTGACGCGCGGGAAACCCCTATTACTATTTACCGAGGTGTTGTTGCTTACATGTCAGACGCGCGAAAGCTCTCGATTTAACGTGCACAGCACGGAACAATCGCACTCGCAAAATCTCGTACTTCGGTATTCCGAAATGTTGGCTCTAGGATCTATAGCGCGCAAAAACTCTTACATCGGTCTTCCGCGGTGTTAACGCTATGATATCCAGCGCGCAAAAGCTCTGGAGAGCTTTTGGCGCACGTCTTTATACTCGGGAGAGAGACGCTACCCCCTCCCGTCGGGATCCGCCAATCGCACGCCAATCCGCACGCGCCGCTGCCGGGAGCGCTTGGGCTTCCCCCTCCCGTCGGGTTGCGCCAACCACGCGTGGCGTCGGTTTCCCCCGGGCGCGGGACTTTGTCGTAGTAACTTTGAAAATAACATGCATGCAAATGCAAATAGGAACTTTAGAAACTTAAAATAAATTAGAAACTTTTTAAATGTATTATAAACACAAAATAACAGACTTGCGCCTTTCATGAAAACTAACTTAACATAAAAATTTTATCGAACGAAACGAAGCTTTTGATTATAATGTCTCGCGGGGTAAGGCGCGTTGCTCTGGTCGGGTTGGCTATTATTGTTGACCCTCCTGGCTGGTGTGATCATGAGTACGCTGGAGAACTAAGCTGACCACACTCTTCCCCTCTATGATTCGCTTCTCCGTTCTGGTTGCCGTAAACTTTTGGGTCGCCTCTTCGGTGTGTCCCTCTGGCTCTGTTGAAGGTCCGGATTGCTGGGCGCTCTAGGGGGACGGTCTCAAGGTTAGGTTGTGACCGGAGATTCGATATACGGAATTAGAAAACTTCGGATAGCTGGAAACTCACAAACCTTTCGTCGCTCTTTTAACAGGTCCCCCACACGGTCGCCAGCTTCTTTCACCTTCCCAGAAGCAAGGTTGTCTCGATGACCTCGTTTTCACTGGATTGGCCTCGAACTCTCGTACGGATTCCCGACGTCTCGGCTGGACACTGGCTCGTACGTAATCCAATGACACTCGTGGTCACACGCACGCACTCGGGATCTGCACTAAATATTCAGGAACTAATTCTATTTTTTATTTTTCAGGTGCTGCTGCTTCTCCCAGGACGGATCAGGATCGGCTCTTTCACCAGGAACGGCCTCAGGTAAGTATCTAATGATTTATTGTCAACCCGCGTTCACAGTCTCGAGAAGCGTTATTTTCCTCTTTTAATTTCTTTTATTTTATTTTAGGTTAATCAGGGATCGTCGCCCAGGATTAGGATCGTCGCACAACACCAGGTAAGTAAATCAGTTCACTTTGTTTTATAATAATAATATGTAAAAATTTATTAAAATAGTCAATATGTTTCTTTAATCACAGACACAGCCCGTACGCGTCGCTTTTTCACAAACAAGTAAACGAGATGCCCATTCGGGTGTTCGGAATGCACAAAATCCCGTCTGCGACGCTTCTTCACAAACAAGTAAACGAATGTGTCCTTTTAAATGATTTCGAAAAATTGTTACACCTACTCGCGTTCGGATAACATATTCTTGTATTACGCGAAACGATAGAGTCGATCGATTCGCGGAACTTTCGCCCGTGATCACCTACTCGCATTCGGTGATTAAGTACTTGCGCGCGAAAACGTGTCTCTGTTCGTCGCGATGTTAGCGCAGTAAAGTCTCGAGCGGGAAAGCTCTCGAGAGCTCTTTCCCCCTGCTTATATACGGGACGCCGTCCTGTCTCCCCACTCTTCGTTCCTCCGCCAATCCGCGTCCGATGTCGTAGGGACGCTCCTCGGGCAGCCGCGCTTCCCCCACTCCGTGCTCGTCGGCCAATGCGCGCCATCTCGCGCCTTGCTGCACGCGGGAGCCGCTTTCTCCCCTCTGTGGTCGTCTCGGCCAATAGGAAACGAGTGCAGACGGTCCGTTGTGGTGCACCGAGTTGTAATTTCGATGTTCTGTCTAACTATAGCATGCTTTCGCTTCTGCACTTGAAGTGCAATTACATTACACCTAAAGTGCAATCAACCAAAATGATCGTATTCGCTTAAACGACTGATTCTTTAAATATTTCGGGTCACGTTACACACACGTACATACAAAAACGTATGAGATCAAAATAAAATTAGCAATCGCAAAAATTAACACACAAAACAATACTGCTGTATTCTCTACGAGTAATGACTCGATCTTTGGCATAATCTCTCACTATGTTTACGTGAGTATTTGGAACAAATAATACTGATAAAATGGCTTTTAATACATAATTCAATACTTAAACCTAAGATAAAACTAGATAAAATATTCGGTATTTAAATGAAATATGACTTTTCTATAACACACAAAAAAATAAAATATTAGACATAAAACCTTTTGCTTGATTCAGCTAATAACTTTAAAGTAGAAAATATGCAAACTTTAATATATGTAGATATTTGAAAATATGAGTATTAGAAATACTGGCCATGATTTTGGCCAAATAAGACGATTATTTTAAACGCAGTTAAAATAAAACGAAAAAGTTTTCTTAATGAAAAATAAGAAATTTAAGCTTATTGCTTTGAATAAATATCAAACGTTCTCACGCCGTTTTCACGGCGTGGTTTCGACATCGACTGATGTCTTAGCTCGCTCTACCGTGACGCTTAGAATGGTCTTACCGTCAACCTTCCTCCTTTCGGTTCTGGTAGTTGTATATATCTTTCTGGGGACTTCCCTGGACTTCTCCAATGGTGTGGAAGTTTCGGGATGATGGGAGCTCCTGGTGGACGGTCTCAAGGTTGTGACCGGATTACCGAATGACGTGACTCACGAGCTTGGACAAGTAAAGACTCACAAACCTTTCGTTGCAGGTTTTCACAGTCGCCAGCCTCTTTATAACCTCCAAGAGGCAAGGTGTGGTGTCCCGGAATCGTTGCTCTGCTCAGGAACGCCGGAACGCGCGTCGGTGTTCCTTCCGTCGGAAGGACAGCTACCACTAACTGGATTATATCCCAGAGGAAATTCACAACACACGAACTTCGAACGAACTTATTATTAATCCTTTCTCTTTTCTTTCAGGTGCCGCCGTCGTCCCAGGATCATCCAGGATCGCCTTTTGTCGTCCCACAGGAACTTCGCCAGGTAAGTATAATTTTTTATTTTCAGGTTTACCCGCGGTCCCGTTTGTTAATAGGATTTCTCTTTCACAGGATACCCGGAATCTCACGGACTCAGAAACGGACACGCTGTCTGGTATGCAGGTAAGTGAGAGATAACACTTGATTGTTTTTAGTAACAAATAACAAACAGTATGCTTTATTTAAAGTTGCCAATGTCACATCTGTCACATTTATCCCGAACGCGGCGCTTGTTCACAAACGAGTAAACGCACTTTTGGATGTCGGGAAAATCGAACCTACTCGCATTCGGTCGATTTAATATGTTTATTACGCGGATGACACAATTCACAATCGATCCGCAGAACTCTCGCTCGTCCCAGTTGCCTACTCGCGTTCGGCGGGACTATCTCTCAAAACGCGCGAAAACTCTTTACTTCGGTTATTCGCGGTGTTATCGTCTTGATTTCAAAAGTGCGAAAGCTCACTTCCTTTAACGTGCCGTGCACGGAACATTCGCACTCGCGAAAACTCGTATTAATTTTTCCGAGTTGCAGTTGCTACGATACTCAGCGCGGGAGAGTCCTTCGTACGATCCGCCGCGATGTTATCTCTGAGATATCTTGCGCGCGAAAGCTCATGAGAGCTCCTAACGCCCGCTTAAATACTACCGAGAGGGACGCTACCCCCTCTCGTCGGGATCTGCCAATCACGTGCACGCTTCGCTTGTGCCGCTGTCGGAAACGCTTGGCTTCCCCCATCCGTCGGGTTGCGCCAACCGCGCGTGGCGTCGGTTTCCCCCACGGATGTAGAAAATGTTGCCCCCACTCTCTGTTGCGCGGCGTCGCTGCGCTGCGGGCATCCCGCTGGGTTGCCCCCTCCAGCTTGTCGTATCCCCTCTTCTTTTTCGGAGATTGCACTCGAAGGTGCAATTTCGGGTGTAGATTGCACTTAAAGTGCAATCCGCATACCTTAACAATTCTAAACTTAAAATAACTCTTTTTACAGCCATGATACTAGGAAATGTAGGCTGTACGCATATGAAACTAAAAATGATATATTTATTCTTAAAATAATTATGTTATATGAAACTATGAAGTAACACACTAGTTGTGTTTCCCACATTGTTGTGCTCCTTTAAGCTAATCAAAATTAGAATTAAATAATATAATGACATAACAAAAAAACATGCTACGCATAGCATAGCTCGTATAATATCTGGCCGTGTCATAGCTGGCTGTATGCTCAATACAAAACTAACTATGAACGAAACTTTAATTTGGCCTGCACTTAGGGTGCTGAATGAACTATTTCAGAATTATTTAAATCTAATTCACACTATGAAATGTAATATGGAAGGTAAGTATGTAATTTAATAGGAACAATGGAATTTAACATAAAAGATTGAATAACCTATAATTTGGTTCGCGCAATGAAATATTTAGTCTAAGGTAAGTATTTTAATTCACACAATAGTAATAGTAATAGTAAGAACACAATATATATATATGTGTGAGATAGAATAGGTATATGATAAGGTTCACACAATAAAACTGAATATTATATATATTGTGACGTGACGTTTTTCGTCAGTTACAAGGGCCGGATGGCCCGGCCGGGAAAAGATCATTTGGGGCCGCTCATTACCCCGAGCGGGGAGGAGCGGCCTCTCCTTTTCTCAATAAGATTTTGTTAGTTCTTAAGACACGTAGGTATCCGCCTAGCGGAAGTCACGATCCGCGGGAGAGGTGGTGCGCCAAGATGACCTTTTGTGATTAACGGAGCAGCCGTCGAGGGAAGATGAATTAGAAGCATAGACGACCGAGCGGCGGGGCCCCGGACAGCCGGAGGACAGCGAGCAAGGGCAAGTAATTGCATACAGTACTGAGGTACGTTGTAAAAGTCAGGGGACAGACACTGCCGTTATACTGTATTATAGAGAAAGGAGCAGCAGTCCGGTGCAGCCGGAGGCGACGCCGGGGAGGAAGCATGCGCCCCTACATCCGACAACCAGGATGGAGGAAGCCCCAGCCGGCGCGGTAGCCACGGCCCCGAGGAGTGGGCCGGACGGGGCCTGATCAACCCCGAGCCGGCTCAGCGGCAGCCGAAACAGCCAAGGACATCGTGGCGTGCAATCCGCGGCCTTCAAATTACGCGGCGTCATGACCAGAGGCGCCCTCGGACGCTGAGATCCTGCAGGACGGGCGTAGGACCCCCATTGACTAGCGATCGGTGTGCGCAAATCGAAGCGCGATCGATGCGCGGGCCGCTGCCGGCGTCCGCGGCGCCCCCGACCGCTCACGGTTCGTCACTGTTCGGTGAGATAGCAACAAGAGCGGTTCCACGGCCATCGACGACGCTACCCTGCTTGTAAGGCCACCACTTCGACCACGCGGTAAGAGCGAAGACGGCCGGCCCGGCCTTTAGTGAGAATTAATTACCCTACCGAGCGTTCGGTAGGCGGATTTATTATTCTCGGGATACCGAGAGTCGAGTCAACGCGTAGCAGGGCCGTGTCGATCTTCGCTTCGTATAGAATAGTTATTGCGCCTATTGTCTCCTCCCTCAGGGAAAATGTCGAGCCGACAGTCGATCTTTGTAATTGCGTAAGAAGTAAAGTCTCGCGACGGGATAGCGCGTACAGTAATATCCGCCGGGATTCATCGGCCGCATACCGAGAGTGTAAGCCAGTTGTGCAATACCGAGGCGGGCTTCCGCAGATGATTTCTACACGGAATGCGCACGTTACATAGCGGCCTATCCCGTTTATCGTCTATTAAGTATTGTTAACGTCGTGTGTCGTCATATTGAGGTAGATTGTACTCTGTGTAGAATAAGCTTTGAGCTATTGTAAATGTTGAGTTAAGTACGCTATAGCCGTACCGGTCAGTGCGTTATAATGAATAGATTGTAATCGATGGCAACGCAGTTGCCATTCTAACTTCAATACATGCTTATTATAATTATTCAGTCGATCTAGTTATTCACGCGAGACCTCTCCTCTCCTATTCCGCGTGCCGAGAAAGAACCTCGCCCCTCTGCCATTTCGTGTGGAGGCGGACTAGCCGGCATTTGGCCGTCGTGCGAAGTACCGAGAGTATCGCGAGTTTTGTGCGGCGCGAATTACGCGCCTGGCGCCCAACCTTTTGTTGAGAAGCACGGCGAAGTTGCAGACGTGAGGAAAGTAACGTTGCAATATGTATATAACACGCTATTAATAATAATGAATATTTGCGATATTTCTACTCGCGACGCAATTCGCGACTACGCGGTGGCCCTTATTTTTCTGTTTCTCTTTCCGCGTCCTCCTGCGCCGCTTAGTTGGTCCTTTCCAACCTCAGGGTCAGGATCTTTTTGCCGTCCCCCTGTTTGGCCTCGGTCCTGGTGGTCTTAAACTTCTTTGGCTCCCTGGAACCCTCTGGGCCTGTTGCGGGTGGCGTGGTGTTCTGGTCGCCCCTGGAGGTCGGTCTCAAGGTTGTGACCGGATTACCGATAGGCACGAGTCGCAATCAGGATGAATTGGAACTCACCATTGACTTCACGTAGGTCGTCACAGTCGCCAGCCTCTTTATCACCTCCAAGAGGCAAGGTTTCGCCTTCCAGGGTTGTCGCTCAGCTCTGCTGCGCTGGAGGCTCGACGTTGTTGGATGTGCCGGAAAAACGAATAACACAAATGGAACGCCTTCTCGTGCCGTCGCACAACACACAACGCTGTCTTCGAGATTATCACTAATCACTCTTTTTTCTGTTTCAGGTGCTGCCGTCAACGTCAGGATGTCCTCCCAGGTCGCCGTGGGTCCCACGGGAACTTCGCCAGGTAAGTATTTTTTAGAGAGTATTTTACCCGCGGTCTCATTGGTTAACAAGGACTGCTTCTGCTCAGCTCGCCAGGAATCCGTCTCGTCTCGGGAAACAGTCACGCAGGAAACTTAGGGTGAGTGAATAACTCAACACTGTCGTTTTGTATAACAATAACAAAACTATCGGTTTATTCAATCTTGATGTGAGTACATCGTATCTGTTTCACAACTATCCCGAACGCGTCGCTTAATCACAGTCGTGTAAACGCGCTCTATTGCTAACTTGGGAATTTTTTAGGCCTACTTGCATTTGGCCTGTGCAAATTTATTACGCGGCTATCACAGACACACACAATTCCGCGGAATTCGCGCTGGTTCTCTGTCGCCGTCTCGCATCGGCGGGAACGCCCCTGTCTGACGCGCGGGAAACCCCTATTACTATTTACCGAGGTGTTGTCGCTTAGATGTCAGACGCGCGAAAGCTCTCGAGAGCTCTCAGCGCGCGTCTTTATACTCAAGAAAGGGACGCTATCCCCTCCCGTCGGGATCCGCCAATCGTACACAAATCCGCACACGCCGCAGCCGGGAGCGCTTGGGCTTCCCCCTCCCGTCGGGTTGCGCCAACCACGCGTGGCGTCGATTTCCCCCGGGCGCGGGACTTTGTCGTAGCCCCACTCCTTGTCGCCTGGCGGCTTCTCGTGCGCTGTGGGCATCTCCTTGGTCTACCCCACTCCCGTTGTTTTGCCCAATGGCCGACATGTTCCTGGGGTGTAGCATGTTGCCGAAATTGCCCGCTTTTGCTTGGCGTGTTCCCCCGCTACTTTAAAGAGATTGCACTTAAAAGTGCATTTTTCGGTGTGGATTGTACTTAAAGTGCGATCCATACTTATTACAGATTTATGTGGTATTCGAGGCTTGTTAAAGCCACGATACAAAAAATGCATATGAAATAGGCATATGAGACTAGGAATGTTGCGTTAAGCCTCAAAATAATAATATTTAACAGAAAATAATTGTAGCACACTAGTAGTGTGTTCGGAAATGGGTTTGATTACTGCCAGTATAAGCGGTGCAGTTGGTAGCAGTGAAAATTACTGGTATTGCGTTTTGTTTCTTTCACCAGTAAATACTTGACAGTTAATTAATTTCGATACATTGTTTATTTCTGCATTTCAATATTTGATTTAAACAGCTAAAATAATGGAGGAATACATTTTACTTGACAATATTATTTTCGACTCATCCACTAGTGCTTCTTCGAATGACAGTGACGACAATGAAGAATTAAATATTATTATAAATAATAACAGTGTAACGAGCCGTTCCTCCGCCACGTTAAGGCATACGGATACGAGGCCGTTACCCTCCTACCTCGTGTAGTCCCCTCCGCTTATCTCGTTCTCCCCGCACATCTCCGCTCCCCTTGTCACCAAACGGGGGCTATAAAAGCCCTCCGCTGGTGATAAGAGATCAGATCTCCCCGGTCTAGCGTATTGAGCCGACCGATCCACTCAGCGAATTGAGCTGAGCACCCAGAGCACGCACTGAGTGCCGAACTTAACCTAAAACCCGGCTTCCCGCACTAGCGCGTACTGAGCGCTTCCTCGCGCCACGTAGTGAGTGGCAGAACACCGCCCCGCTCGTCACCCGGATCCCGGTACGCGTAGTGAGCTACCGATCCCGACCGCACACGGGGACCCCGTACTGAGGGGAAACCGCCGACGCGGAGGATCATCCACGCGGGATGATCCTCGACGATAATAACAGCTGATCGTCGAACAGCTGATCACCGTGGCTGTCGAGCCGAGCTCCGCGCCGTACCGCGCAGTCGCGCACCGCCGCGGCCAATCGTGACGCCGCACCGACCGACTCGGCGAATGCGAACGCCGCACCGTACCGCGCAGCCGCGACCGTAACGCCGCAGCCAATCCGGCTACCACCGCGACCGACACGAGCGCCGCCACGCATTACACCGCCGCGATTACACCGCCACGAGTACTGTAATCCGTAAGACCGGCCGCTAACGCCGATCGACGCACCGACCGACACACGGGCCGTACGCCCGCCGCAGCCAATCCGGCACCGAATACTCGACGCGCACATGCGCCCCGCGACACACGTCGCCACAACCGATCGCCCGCGACTCGCATAGAGAGACATTAGTTGTAAGTACTAGAGTAGGGACTTTGTATATATTAGCTAGGATTTAGTAGAATAAATAGTAATTGTCTAAACTTACACCGCTTGCCTCTATCATTCATTCAACCAGCCCGCCGCCCGAACCCTGAATTAACCGCGGCTATCCGTAGTACATTACGATAGAAAATTCACGGTTACAAAATGGCGCCCGAACAGGGACTGGTTGAATGAATAGGCAAAATACCGCGATAATGCCGACCACAAGCGATAAACTCCGCACCGGCGGACCAGCCAAGCAGGAGATAATGGACGGAGGGACCACGGCCGACGACAGCAGCGCAGACGAAATCGAAACTGTCCGAGGGACCCCCCGAACACGACGCCGGGGTACCTTCTCGGACACCGCCGCACTACTCGATACCGTCCGCAAGTGGGGGTGCCAGTTTGACGGAAAGGACGGCGTCGCCTTCCTAGAGCGTCTTGAGGACCTACGCCTTAGTTACGGGCTGACTCAGGCACAATTGCAACGGTGCCTTCCGCTGCTTTTCAAAGACCAGGCGCTACTCTGGTACCGCAACAACCGGGACGACTGGAGGAGCTGGGCGGATTTTGAAAAAGATTTCCGGCGATACTTCGTGCCTACCAAGACCCGCTTCGAACTAGAGGCCGAGATCGCCCGCCGAACCCAGGGGCCGAACGAGACCGCACGGGAGTACGTGACGGCGCTCCAGACTCTGATGCGCCGCCACGGAGGGATAACCGCGGAGGACCGCCTGGAGCGCATCTATCATAACTTGCGGCCGGAATACCACCTATATGCGCGCCGCAATGACTTCCTCGACCTCCCGGGACTACTAAGGCTCACCGATGACTACGAGCGCGCCAGGCGCTACGAACGGGAATACCAACCACCGAAGGGCAAGGAGAAGCCGAAGACCGCCGCCGCCGCCATCATCCCCGCGTACGACTCCCGCGAGTGCTGCTGGGGGTGCGGACAACGGGGGCACACCCGCCGCTTCTGCAAGAGACCCCCAAAGCTGTTCTGCTCACAGTGCGGAAAAGAGGGGGTACTCACCCGGAACTGCCACGGCACGCCGGGAAACGCCAAGCAGGCCGAGGAGAACGAGGGGGCCTCCCGGTCTACCGCCAGCCCGGACACCGGCACGTAAAAGCCCAGCTACCGAGCATTAGCCCCCGAGACAAACAGACCGATCCGCGACCCTGGGGAACCATCGAGATCGCCGGGCAACAACACGACGCTCTACTAGACTGCGGCGCAATTCTGTCGTACGTGGCCGAGGATACCGCCGAACGCATACGACCGTACGCCCAAGTCCGCCGCATCACCGCCGCCGTACAACTGGCCGATGGACGAACCGGCCAGATCAACGAGGAAATGCGCGTCCACATACGCCTGGGGCACTATCACGGACTGCAGACTTTCCATGTGTTGCCAGGGCTGACCTCCACCGTAATCGCCGGCGTCCACCTACTGCGCAAAGCCGGTTTTCGCTGGAGCCTTCCGACAATCGCCGCCCTGCGGCCCACCGGAACACCTACCGCTGAACCAACCGCCGGACTCACCGCCTGCTCCGATGAACAAAACGCGGAACTGCAAGCGCTATTGGACGAATTCCTGCCGAAATTCACACAACTAAGAGGCACCACGCCGCTCACCGAACACCGCATCCGCCTGAAAAGTGACCAGGAACCGATACGGCAGCGATACCGAACGTTTAACCCCGCTCTGCAAGGAATCATTGATAAAGAGATCGACGAGATGCTGCACGAAGGACATATCGAGCCTACCAGCAGTCCCTGGAATTCCGGCGTGGTTTTGGCAAAGAAGAAAGACGGACGGTACCGCTTCTGCATTGACTTTCGTAAGGTCAACGAAGTCACGGTACGAGATGCCTACCCGCTACCACCAGTGCAACACATCCTCGACCAGCTACGGGAAGCCCGTTTCTTGTCAACCATCGATCTCAAGAACGGCTACTGGCAAGTCGCCCTGCACCCGGACAGCCGACCGATGACCGCCTTCGCCATACCAGGGAGGGGGCAATTCCGTTTTACAGTGATGCCCTTCGGACTCCACGCCGCACCAGCTACATTCCAACGACTACTGGACCGCGTTATCGGCCCGGACATGGAACCGCGAGCCTTCGCCTACCTCGACGACATCGTGGTGCTCGGAAGGACATTCAACGAACACCTCCGCAATCTCCGCGAAGTACTACAACGGTTACTAGACGCAAACCTGAAGATCAACACGGACAAGTGCCACTTCGCGCGGCCCAGCCTAAAGTATCTCGGACACGTCGTCGACCAGGAGGGACTAAGAACCGATCCTGACAAGGTAAAGGCCATCATGGAGATCCCGCCGCCCGCCTCCCTGCCGGCCCTCCGACGATTTCTAGGAATGACTTCCTGGTACCGCCGCTTCATTCCCGGCATAGCAACACTGGCCGCACCGTTAAACGACCTCCTCCGGAAAAACAGGCGATGGGAGTGGACCGCCAGCCAGCAACGGGCCTTCGAAGACATACGGAACAGCCTCGCCTCCGCACCAGTACTCCATTGCCCGGACTTCTCGGCCACTTTCGTTCTGCAGACGGACGCCAGCGACGCAGGACTAGGGGCAGTCCTAACACAGACGATCGAGGGACAGGAGCGCGTGGTCGCATATGCAAGCAGAGCACTGAGACAGCCTGAGAAGCACTATTCCTGCAACCGAGAAAGAGTGCCTCGCGGTCGTATGGGGCATAGAGAAAATGCGGCCGTACCTGGAAGGATACCGGTTCCGTGTCATCACCGACCACTTCTCTCTCCGCTGGCTCCGCTCGCTAGAAAACCCGACCGGCCGCCTGGCACGATGGGCGGTGGCCCTACAACAACACGACTTCGAGGTAGAGTACCGGAAGGGCGCCCTAAATTACGTGCCCGACGCCTTGTCGCGTCAGCCCCTAGAGGAGGGGGAGGATGAAGAGGAAAACGACAACACCGGACAAGCACTGGCAGCCGTGACACCGACATGCAAGTGGCACCAGCGTACGATGCAGACCGTTCGGGAAAAACCAGAGAAGCTGCCAGACTACTCAATACAGAATGGCAACCTGTACCGCCACTTCCACGAGCGCCATTCCACCGATGACAATGACGAACCGACCGCATGGAAGCTCTGCATACCGCAACAACAAAGACAAGAAGTCCTGAAGGAGTGTCACGACGCCCCTACCGCCGGCCACCTGGGAATCGCGAAGACGCTGGCCCGACTGGCACAAAAATACTACTGGCCAGGAATGTTTCGACAGGCAACACAATACGTCCGCCGCTGCGCGAACTGCCGGGAGCATAAACCATCGCAACAACAAACGGCCGGACGCATGCACCACGCCAGTGTGGATGCACCTAACGTGGTCATAGCCATCGACCTCATAGGACCGCTACCAAGATCCTCCGAAGGCCACACCTGGATCCTAGTGTGCCAGGACATTTTTACAAAATGGCTAACAACGAAGCCACTACGGCAAGCCACCGCCGCCGCCGTGACAAGGGCCGTCGAAAAGGAAGTCATACTACAACACGGATGCCCCCGCCGGATCATCACGGACAACGGCCGCCAGTTCATCAGCCGCGAATTCACGGACCTACTCGCGCAAGCCGGCATCGAGCATCGAAAAACGCCGCCATACTCGCCGCAATGCAATCCGGTCGAGCGAGCCAATAGAACGCTCAAAACGATGGTCGCGTAATTCGTCGACCAAAACCACCGCCACTGGGACCGCCATCTACCACAACTAACGTTCGCCGCCAACACCGCCGTTCATGAAAGCACCGGGTATACACCAGCGATGCTCACATATGGCCACGAACTTACCGCACCCGGCACGCTACGAGCCCGGACCGAACAAACCCTGGAGGAGGACCTGCCAGCCGGCCGACCTACCGCGCGGGCGCAACAAATTCAAAAATTGCGCGACCGATTCGAAATCGCCACACGCCGCCAGGAAGAAGCAACCGCAAGGCAAGCCCGATACTACAACCTGCGAAGACGCGACTGGAAACCCGAGATCGGCCAGCAAGTCTACCGCCGCGAACATCCGCTCTCCAACGCACAGGAAAACTTCGCGGGAAAACTTGCGCCTCGATACACCGGGCCATACACGGTCGACCGCCACATGTCACCTGTCATCGTGCGACTTCGCGACAACAACAACAGAATTATAGGAGCCGTACACGTAAAGGATCTGAAGGAGAGTCCGGACACCGAATAACAACAAAGACGGAGGGTATAAAAAGGAGCGATGAGCCCGCCAGATCAGAGAGTGATCAATAGCAGCAGCAGGATGCCGAAAGCAAGGAGCTCTCTTCGCGACCGTCTCGCCCGCGCCATCGCCGGACCCCCACGGATCCCGACGAGCAGCCGGCCCTTCGAGGCCTCCGCCCGGACACCAGCGCGCAGCCAACGGCGCGAGAACGAGCCGCTCAGCACCGCCGCACCAGCTCCGATCCCGGCTCCGACACCGCCGTCCGGACCACGCCGACCAGCAGTGGCGCGCCAGCGGACGACACGCTCTCGCCAGGAACGGCTGTACGCCGAGGCACCGCCAGCAGTCGACAACGGGCGAAGCGTGTTGCTCGCCACGTTCGGGTCCACATTGTCGGACCTGGACGACGACGACGACAGTGGAGGTGAGTCAACCGCCGTACCGGAGGAGCGCACGACACCCGCGCCGATGCCCGACATAGCAGCGTTGCGCCTCGAGGAGTCCGGTCCTACCGCGCCACCAGCACCGGCCGCACCACCACCGACGGCAGTACCAGAGCCCGCACCGCCTCCACCACCGGCCCGGCCACCGTCCGCCGCTGCCAAAACCGCCACAGCTGAGCTGACTCAGCCGCCGCTGCCAACGCCGCCGCCGACACCGCCCGCATCGCCCGGGTATTTCACCCGGCCGCAGCCGACCACGACGCCGACCGGGTACTCCACCCAGCCACCGCCGACACCACCATCACCAGCAACCGTGACGCCAACTTCGCCACTCGCCGGCCAATCCGTCATCCCCAGCGAAGTTCTACGGGCCATCCCCTGGGAACGGATACCGCCAGGTCGCCGCTACCGCCACCAGGCCCTCGGACACCGCATCGTGGTGAAGCACCAGTCCGACGGGTCGTGGTATATCCGCTAATAAAAAAAAATCATTCTTTGTACATAGAGACGGGGTCTGCCGAGGGGGAGGTGTAACGAGCCGTTCCTCCGCCACGTTAAGGCATACGGATACGAGGCCGTTACCCTCCTACCTCGTGTAGTCCCCTCCGCTTATCTCGTTCTCCCCGCACATCTCCGCTCCCCTTGTCACCAAACGGGGGCTATAAAAGCCCTCCGCTGGTGATAAGAGATCAGATCTCCCCGGTCTAGCGTATTGAGCCGACCGATCCACTCAGCGAATTGAGCTGAGCACCCAGAGCACGCACTGAGTGCCGAACTTAACCTAAAACCCGGCTTCCCGCACTAGCGCGTACTGAGCGCTTCCTCGCGCCACGTAGTGAGTGGCAGAACACCGCCCCGCTCGTCACCCGGATCCCGGTACGCGTAGTGAGCTACCGATCCCGACCGCACACGGGGACCCCGTACTGAGGGGAAACCGCCGACGCGGAGGATCATCCACGCGGGATGATCCTCGACGATAATAACAGCTGATCGTCGAACAGCTGATCACCGTGGCTGTCGAGCCGAGCTCCGCGCCGTACCGCGCAGTCGCGCACCGCCGCGGCCAATCGTGACGCCGCACCGACCGACTCGGCGAATGCGAACGCCGCACCGTACCGCGCAGCCGCGACCGTAACGCCGCAGCCAATCCGGCTACCACCGCGACCGACACGAGCGCCGCCACGCATTACACCGCCGCGATTACACCGCCACGAGTACTGTAATCCGTAAGACCGGCCGCTAACGCCGATCGACGCACCGACCGACACACGGGCCGTACGCCCGCCGCAGCCAATCCGGCACCGAATACTCGACGCGCACATGCGCCCCGCGACACACGTCGCCACAACCGATCGCCCGCGACTCGCATAGCGAGACATTAGTTGTAAGTACTAGAGTAGGGACTTTGTATATATTAGCTAGGATTTAGTAGAATAAATAGTAATTGTCTAAACTTACACCGCTTGCCTCTATCATTCATTCAACCAGCCCGCCGCCCGAACCCTGAATTAACCGCGGCTATCCGTAGTACATTACGATAGAAAATTCACGGTTACAACAGAAATGATAGAAGAGTGCCAAAAATTAGAAATTATATAGAACACGTTGTTATGTTATACACAGATATCGAATTTAAATCACACTTTAGGTCAATATATTTAAAATATTGTATAAAAATATTGCATGCATTACTATAAAATACTTGTATTAATTATATATATTGTTTGTTACAGAATGGAACGTAGTACTTTTTATTTTTTGGTATATTTAATTGGACCAAAATTGGATAATATTCCATTTAAAGGAAGAGAGCAAATTGATGTTGTAAAGCAAATATTAATTGCTATTTACGTCCTAGCAACACCAGATTCATTTCGCTCCATAAGTGAACGATTTGATGTATCCAAATCAACGGCATGGTTTAATACGAAAAGAGTAGTTCGAGCAATATATAGTATACGAAATCAGTTTATCAGATGGCCTACCTATGAAGAAGCTGAAAACACTTGGACAAACATTCAAACGTTATATGGATTCCCTAAAGTTCTTGATATTATTGATGGAACACATATAAATATTCCTCGGCCAAAAGAAGATGCTAATAGCTATATAAACAGAAAAGGCAAATTTTCCATACAGTTACAAGTAAGAATAAAAATGTTATTTATTGTAATATTATTTTTATATTAAGAGATACTAAATATATTTTAAAGAGATTGATACATTTTAGTTAAATAATTAACGTAAAATTTTTTTAGGTAATATGTAAAAGTGATTTGTCGTTTATTCATGTATTTGCTGGGATGCCAGGATGTGTCCATGATATGCGAGTGTTTCTTTATTCCGGAATTCAACAATATTGCACTCCAGAGTATTTTCCTGACGACAGTCATTTATTGGGTGATGCAGCATACAGTGTTCAAAAAAATGTTATAGTACCATTTCAAGATAATGGCCACTTAACTAGAGAACAAAAAAGATTCAATCATCGGTTGTCATCTGCTAGAATAATTGTTGAAAGGTCTATAGGATTATTAAAAGGACGATGGCGATATTTATTAGACAAATTACCTATGACAAGAACAAATTTAAGCCCTTATTATATAATTACTTGTTGCGTATTGCATAACATATGTTTATTACGGAATGATCGTATTGAAATCCCTATCATTGTTCCTGAAATATTGCATGAAATGCAACCAGTAGCTGTCCCTGATAATTTAAAGGAAGAAGGAAATATTAAAAGAAATAGATTGATGCAAATACTCAGTCATGATAATTTTGAAAGAATTAATTAGGATTTATGTATAAAACAATAAGATATTGTATTTTACATTTGTCTTGTTATAGTAAATAAAATATTAATTTTGTACTTATATATTGTATAATTTTGTTTTCATATCTTTTATTTTGATAAAATAACGCGCGCAAAATCTTATTTTCTTTGTACATTTTTATTCACATATTGTTACAATACATTGTAAAAACCATAACACTTATGCATATAACATCACAAATTAAATCACAAAGTAAATTTTGGCTTTATAAATAAATGAACACAATAAGTATTATAATTAATACTTATTAAAAAAAACCCGCATTTAAGTTTAACTTATAGATAAAGCATGATAATTAATACTATATAAAAAAACTTAATCTAAAAACATAATATTTTTTTTATTAATAAAAAAATGTTTCAATTGCTTGTTAAAGAAAAAACCGAACGTTTAAAATACTAATAATATCCCCACCGAGTTTTTAACGATTTTATATACACAAGCGGATAGAAACGTTTAGGCATATTAACTATTATAGTTGAGACTGTGTCTTTCTCTTTCAAATGTAAAAGCACGCGGAATGAGAAAGATATCCTCTGAACAGTGCAGTTAGTACGCCCAATGGCATTAATCTCCGCATGTGTACATACATTTCTTCATTACTTATCATATTTTCTCTGTATTCAGTTTTATTGTATCTATTGTTTCTGTTTTTCGAATACTTGTTTTATTTCTTTTAAAATTTGTAATTTTGCTGCTCTATAATTAGCAGTTTCTTCTCTTTTTAACCTCTTCTCCTCTAATGAAGCAGTTAAGTAATTCGCTCTTGCTTCAGATAATGAAATTTTTCTCTGCTCTGTATATACAAAATAATATATATATTTAGTTACATAATAGAAAAATGTATAGTTGAGTAAAATTGTTTTATAGTTACTTACTAATTGGTAATTTATTTTCATCATTACTATCAGTTAATGGTGAATGTTCAGGTTCAGGTTCTTTGATACTTGATCCTGCTACAGCTAATGGGGTCACCCAATGTTTCTTTCGAAAAATGTCATCTAACACCTAAAACATAATTCACAAAAAATGTATAAAAATAGTCTGACAGTTTTATAATTATAACTACTTGAGTACTATTAATATGTATATTTTTTATATTATATATATGTGTGTGTATATATTGTATATATGTTAATATATTACATCTAAATATATCCAGTTCTTCCGATCGTTACCATTTTGAGCATTGTGATCTAAAATCTGACGACATCGTCTCTTTAATGCGTCCATTTTATTATTGCACTGACTGCCAGTAAATTTATATTTCTTTTTCCTCATGCATTTGGAAATTTCTGTCCACATCTTTTTATGGCACCCTCTTCCCAGCATATATGATTTTTCTTTATATAAAGATATCAGAAAAAGTATAGTTTTATGTTCCCATTTTTCTTTATTTATTTCTAAAATAGACAAAATACTTATTACATTTTACTTTCCATACTACTATTACTTAAACTTACTTGTGTCTTGCGTATCCACAGTATTTTCGTTATCAGAAATAGTATTATTATTATCAAATGTATTTTCATTATCAGAAATAGTATTATTATTATCAAATGTATTTTCATTATCAGAAATAGTATTATTATTATCAAATGTATTTTCAATGGTGTTATTTATAGGAACTACTGCTTTCTTTATGCTTGAACTGGGTTTATTGATATTATTTGTCGTCATATTTATTGATGAAGTAGAATTATTTTTATCTTTAGAATTAAGCGTTTTTGCCTTTTCTAACAGTCTAGTAGCATATATCATGTCTGTAAAAAACAATTATGTATATAACTATATGTAAATTGTATTAGGTAATTATCTTAATAATTGTTTCACTTTTTGTAATAAATGCTATATTGATAATACACTCACTCGAAAAAAAAGCGGTACACCTAAAATTTGTCAAAAAATCACTAAACTTTGAATGACGATAACTACGCGAGTAATAAAGATAGAAAGGTTTCTAAAAAAAGAAATTAAAGCTTCAAATGTCTACTTTAAGAATTGATTTAGTAAAATTTTGCGTAATAATTTTTTTCAAAATGGCGTATGACAAAGCGAGAGCATGCGAAATTGAAAAATATTGGTCCGAGTTTGCGACGAGCCATGGCGTGAGGCAAGTATCGCACCTTAATGGGATAAAAAGCATGCGATAGTACAGAGTTTTCCCTTCAAAATGCTTTTTTACTCGTCTCGATAGGATGATTTTTCACTGAGATATGCGCATTTAAAGTAAAAAACTGCCTTTTTATTCAAATGCGCATATCTCAGTGAAAAATCATCCTATCGAGACGAGTAAAAAAGCATTTTGAAGGGAAAACTCTGTACTATCGCATGCTTTTTATCCCATTAAGGTGCGATACTTGCCTCACGCCATGGCTCGTCGCAAACTCGGACCAATATTTTTCAATTTCGCATGCTCTCGCTTTGTCATACGCCATTTTGAAAAAAATTATTACGCAAAATTTTACTAAATCAATTCTTAAAGTAGACATTTGAAGCTTTAATTTCTTTTTTTAGAAACCTTTCTATCTTTATTACTCGCGTAGTTATCGTCATTCAAAGTTTAGTAATTTTTTGACAAATTTTAGGTGTACCGCTTTTTTTTCGAGTGAGTGTAGTTACTAAAATATGGATTATTATAGTAAAGTCATACCATTATGAGCACGATTATATACTTCTCTTGATACTTTTATTACATATTGAACATTAGTTGTTTCATCAAGCTATTTTAAATCAATTAACTGCTTATTGTTATTTTTATCAGAAATGTTAGGTGATATAATTGCTTGCATTTTTCTCAATTTTTGTAGCACTAAACGCAATTTTTAACCTAAAAATTAATTTTAGTTTCTTTTCTTTAAAGCACTTGTTCCTTTTTCCAGAAATTTATACAATTCAGTCTATATTTGTTAGAGACGATTTTTATAGATGACCATTTAGAAAAAATGTTGAGGTGCACAAATAAACAGTGTATCAAAATTAGTTTTAACCGTTTTAACTATTGACACTGGCACAATATTTACTGGCGGAAGAAACGAAACGCAACACCAGTAATTTTCACTGCTACCAACTGCACCGCTTATACTGGCAATAATCAAACCCATTTTCGAACACGCTATAGTTGTGCTTCTAACTTTAACATGACTGTATCGCATGAAAACGAAAACTTGAACAAACTGAATTTACGAATGCCGCTACGCAAATACAGGCAAACATATGACTACTATTATGATTACTATAAGGAATATGATTACTAAGGTAAGTATGACTATCATAGGTAGGTATAACATAACTATAATATTTATTAAGTAACTTTGAAAATAACATGCATGCAAATGCAAATAGAAACTTTAGAAACTTAAAATAACTTAGAAATTTTTTAAATGTTTTATAAACACAAAATAACAAACTTGCGCCTTTCATGAAAACTAACTTAACATAAAATTTTTATCGAACGAAACGAAGCTTTAGATTATAATGTTTCGCGGGGTAAGGCGCGTTGCTCTGGTCGGGTTGGCTATTATTGTTGACCCTCCTGGCTGGTTTGATCATGAGTACGCTGGAGAACTACGCTGACCACACTCTTCCCCTCTATGATTCGCTTCTCCGTTCTGGTTGCCGTAAACTTTTGGGTCGCCTCTTCGGTGTGTCCCTCTGGCTCTGTTGAAGGTCCGGGTTGCTGGGTGCCCTGGGGGGACGGTCTCAAGGTTAGGTTGTGACCGGATAACCGATAGGCACGAGTCGAGATCTGAATAAATGGGAACTCACCAATTGACTTTACGCAGGTCGTCACAGTCGCCAGCCTCTTTATCACCTCCAAGAGGCAAGGTTTCGCTTTTCAGGGTTGTCGCTCAGCTCTGCTGCACTGGAAGCTCGACGTTGTTAGATGTGCCGGAAGACAGAACAACACGAATGGAACGCCTTCTCGAACCGTCGCACAACACACAACGCTATTTTCGAGATTATCACTAATCACGGTTTATTTTTCTGTTTCAGGTGCTGCCGTCAACATCAGGATGTCCTCCCAGGTCGCCGTCAATCCCACGGGAACTTCGCCAGGTAAGTATTTTTTAGGGGATGTTTTACCCGCGGTCTCGTTGGTAATCGGGACTGCGTCTGCTCAGCTCGCCAGGAATCCGTCTCGTCTCAGGAAACAGTCACGCAGAAAACTTAGGTGAGTGAATAAACTCAAACGTGTTTATGAACAATAACAAATAACTGGTTTATTCAACTGAAATTCGTATCACAGAAATCCGTCCGCGATGCTTATTCACAATTGTTTCGTGATCGCGTGGCTTTCTGCTCTTAATTAGGCCTACTCGCGTTCGGTCTGTGCGAATTTCTAACGCGGCTATCACTAACACGCACAATTCCACGGAACTCGCGCTCGTTCACTTCGCCGTCTCGCATCGGCGGGAACGCCCTTTGTCTAACGCGCGAAAACCCTAAGTTGACTTTCCGCGTTGTTATCGTTAAAAAATTTGGGACGCGAAAGCTCACGAGAGCTCTCGACGCTCGTCTTTATACTTGCCCGGGAACGCTTCCCCCTCTAGGCGACGCCTCGCCAATCGGGAACGTGCCTGGGGACGCCGCAGACGCGATCGCTCGACGATACCCCCTCTCGTTCGCACGCGCCAATGGGAGAGTGCCGGTGGTCCCTCCGGTTGCGGTGTGTCTGCTGTGCCCCACCGCTGATGCCTTGGCCAATCCGCGCATGGCGTGCCTTTGGATGCGTTATCCCCTCCATGGCGTTGTTGTTGGGTGTTGATAGCACTTCGAGAGTGCACTGGGGTGCGATTTTTATGCACCTTCTAACGTTATTTTGAGTTTTTCGTATTGCACTTAAAAGTGCAGTTTTCATATAAAGATTGCACTTAAAGTGCAGTTTCTTAAAATTAACTTATTGACTATAGGAACTCTAAAAACTTATAAAATAGTGAAATACAAGTTGTACGCGTATGACAAAAGGAACGTGGCGTTAAGCCTTAATATAATTAAATTGATTAAACTAATATTATTGCACATAAGCTGTGCTTCTATCATAGTGGAATGGCAGTTTACACCATGCGATTTAAAATGAAAGTAGTATGACTAAATACGAATTCTTTTTATGATTAATCAGGAAAACATAATAATGACAAGAATAGTCAATAGCAATAAAATTACTAACGTTAGCATGACCATTATTGGTACGTAGATCATGATGTGTAAACATATAGAACTGAAAACTTGGAACGCTAAATAAACTGACTTACATCTAAGACTGAAAATTCTGATAATTAACACACGAATGTATATGTATATGTATATATATATATATATATTTGGCAATTGATGATTTTGACGACATCTAGAAACTACCATATATTATTGCATACATTAGAGTACATTTACTCTGTGATTCACACATAACCAATATTTTTTAAATATAACTTATTGGTGCGTATGTATAAGCAAATAACTATAGATCAATGATTTTGACGACATTACAAGAGTATATTTAATATATGGTTAATTACCATATATTATTGCATACATTAGAGTACATTGACTCTCTGATGCATACATGACTAATATTTTTGAAATACAACTTATTAGTGCATATGTATAAACAAATAATTACAGATTGATGATTTCAACGACATCATAAGGTTATACCTAATATATATAGTTAACTACCAGCTAGATACCATATATTATTGCATACATTAGAGTACATTTACTCTTTGATGCATACACAATCAATATTTTTGAAATATAACTTGTTGATACGTATATATAAACAAATAACTATAGATCAATGATTTTGACGACATTACAATGGTATATTTAATATATGGTTAATTACCATATATTATTGTATACATTAGAGTACATTGACTCTCTGATGCATATACATGACTAATATTTTTGAAATACAACTTATTACATATGTATAAACAAATAATTACAGATTGATGATTACGACATTACAAAATTTTATACATGGATACATAATGTTGATGATCAACTGAGTAAATTAACTATCTAACATATACATATACATAAACACATTTCTTTAATATAACATATTAGTAAATAATTAACTAAGAAATGACGAATTCCATGACACTATATCATTTTACAGTGACATGTGAGTTGTTAGAAATTTTATTTATTTACATAATTTTAATCATGTAATTAATGTAGCAAGCATACATTAAAAAAAATTTTTAACACAATATAAAATAATACAATTTACAAAAATAATAGTAATTTAAAAATTTAACTTAGTCCAATTAATTAAACCATTTTACTTAATTGTAAATATATATACCATGGACAACTCGTAAGTAAAATGCATAACCGTGCAAAATAGCACATCGAATAGACATAGATTTAATAAAATTTTCTTCATAAATTTTCCCAAGTTGAACACTGAAAATTTTAATATTTATAGATTATTTCAATGTCGTAATAACCATGCAAACAGCACTTGTTCACAGTAGTATTGATATAATCTAATTTAGAAAGCCTGAACCCGAGAACATTGATTCGTACAATATCTTACGCTTTCATACTAATTTCTTTTTAAACATGAAATATCAAAATTTGGCTCATTAATCTGTCAGATTAGTTGCATTCATTAGTATTAGAACTTGTATAGGTCTCAACAAAGGGTTAATAATGTAATGCAAGGAGTGTATAACAATGCACTCTTTCACTTTGTAAAATAAGCAACACATACATATGTTAAAAATATAACTTTAATACACATAAATTTTTTGATAAAATTAAAATATAAAGGTGTTGCTTCTCCAATTAAAATTGAAGAGTAAGATTTGAAGAGAATTAATAATTAAGTTTCAGTGATAACAATTCGTTGTTGTTAAAATATCTTTATTTTACTTATGTAACTGCCTTCCTTACAATTTCATCTGCACAATTGACTTCGCAAAATAAAGTATAGTCATAAGTTACATCAGCAAGATTAAAAAATAAAATCACATAAATTTGATTAAATTTTAGAAATATACACAATATATAACATAACACTTTGCATCTTACACCTATTCACTGAATCACAAATATACAAGACGAATTAAAAACAAATATGATTATCTAAACATGTTTCAAAAAAGAGTTATATTTTTTCTTCAATAAATGATTAATCAAGCTGCAATGTTGATGATTTCGTTACATTGCACAAGATTCAGATAGCGGAGACAACAATGATAATCTCATGCTGAAATGAATCCCATGTATTGTAACTGCATGGATCCTTTTGTAATTCCTGTTGCCACTTCTTCAATATTATTTAAATTAACACAGTTGTGAATATCACCTCACTTGTGACAATATATATTTTATAAAATGCAAATATAATTTCAAAAACATAAAGCACAGCACTTTAATTGTTACAAATATCGATAATTATTTAGTTTAAACACGTCACCTCAAATATGTCGAGATATTAATCGTTAAGTTGGCGAATATTTAGGTTATGAAACCTGTCATACCGACGAAACGTAACGGCATGAACATGCTTCGCGACCATGTGCGCACGCTTGGTGACCACGTACATTCTATGATCATTGACCTGTCCTTTTTAACTGCACTGCTGCACTGGTGCAATAAGTTAAATGAGAAAAGAAAAAATATATTTGTCTCACTTTAACTTGTTGCACCAGTGCCGCTAAAATAAACGGGCCATATGGGTCTGTTCGCGTCACATATTCCGACATGCTCCTATTTACTCCAACGCACTCCAATACGTTGATTCCGATGACACCAGCCTGTTAGAGTGCGTTGGAGTGAGTAGGAGCCACTAAAATACAATATAACCGGAACGAGTGCGGCGGTAGAATCCTTTTGTTCAAGGTGATCCGAGAGAGAGAGAGAGCATTCTAAGAGGTATCCTTGTTCTTTTTTAACTAACGTGTTAAGGGCTTTCACACATGAATTGACATAACCGTAATAGTAAGGCCGGAATTCATAGTCGAATCTTATTCAAGTTCCAGCTTAAGCACGATCTTGAGACGTCAATGCTGTTATTTTATTGGTTAAGTAAGTCTCAAGTCGGCTCGAAGCTAGACTTAAGACAATGCTTGAGCTTAAGATCGGTCTATGAATCCCGTCCTAAGGTTTCGACCAATCACGTACTTGAATTAGCCGGTTACGGCAGGTTACGGTTATGGTCGCCCAATCTGACGCGTCAAAACCTTATGTTACCCTGGATCCTCATGCAGACAATGGCGCTTTGACACCGAGCGCTAATTGGTGAAAAACGGGTGATGGCGGTAATATTTACCACCACCATCCGTTTTTCACCAATTAGCGCTCGGTGTCAAAGCGCCGGTGTCTGCATGAGGATCCAGCCTTATGGTTATGTCAATTCATGTGTGAGGACCTTAAACAAGGATAAATGAACGACATCTGTGGCAGTCACTACGTAAACGAACTGTGCACCCAAGGATTCTGCAGCCGCACTTCCGGTTATATTATAGCCTTGTTCGTTTTGTCTGTTCTGGGTCTACTCGGAGCACAAACCCAAGCAAACCAACGCAATCTAATAGGTTGATTCCGATGATGCCAACCTATTAGAGTGCGTTGGTCTGCTTGGGTTTGCTCCAAGTAGATCCAGAACAGAATAAACGAACAATACTATTATTTCAGTGGCTCCTACTTATGGCTCTCGCACACTAGACGCGATAAGCGACGAGCGATGAGCGATATCCAATGAGAGCTCTACATTTTCGAACATTTCATCGCCATGTTGGAAAAAGCAGAACTCTTATTGGATATCGCTCGTCGCTTATCGCGTCTAGTGTGCCAGAGCCATTACTCCAACGCATTCTAATGGCGTTTTCGACCAGGGGGTCTATTACGGTTCTTGGGTGAGTTCACTCACTGTGAAAATGTGAAAAGTGAACAACAGTGATTGGTGTATATCGTTAGTTCTAAAAGTATACACCAATCAGTGAAGGTAGTGCTGGAAATGTGAAAAGCGAGTGAACTCACCTAAGAACCGTAATAAACCTCCAGGGCAGCGATCATGTAATTTTTTCCTTAAGGCGGAAACGTGAAAAGTGAAAAGTTTCTGTAACTATTGTGACGGTTCGCCTTTCCCGAACGCCTCGGACAGGCTCGCCGGGTACCAGGATTCGAGAGAAGGGGGGAAACCAACTTGCGCACACCGATGTTAAATTAATAGATCTTTATTATAAAGCTTAGCCTATCTTACATGATCCTTAAGCTACCTTATCTGCTACTTATCCTATGCGGGTATATACAACTTAACCTAATGTCGTCGGTCGGGCGGGAGCGCGCTAGTGCGCAGCACCTTCAACGCGGTCGCGAAGCGTATTCGCCGGCAAGCACCGGGCGGGCAGGGCGGCCAAGTAACCGGCCCTGTAAAGGACGCCAGGGATGGCCGAATGCCGGCAAGAACCGGGCAGCGAAACGGCCAGGTGGCCTGCTCCGTCGGCGGATACAAGGAGAGCCGAATGCCGGCAAGAACCGGGCGGCAGAACGGCCTAGTGGCCTGCTCCGTCGGCGGATACAAGGATGGCCAAATGCCGGCGAGAACCAGGCGGCAGAACGGCCAGGTGGCCTGCTCTGTTGGCACGACGAGGATAGCCGAATGCCGGCGAGAACCGGGCAGCGAAACGGCCAGGTGGCCTGCTTCGTCGGCGGATGCAAGGATAGTCGAATGCCGGCGAGAACCGGGCGTCAGAGTGGTCCGGAGACCTACTCAGTCGACAGGACGGGACTGGTGCTCGATCCCGATCGAGCTCGGCTTTTATACCCGTCGGGGCGATCCCCACGCGCTCCCAGCAGCGTGGTGGGATCGGTTCCCGACGGGGGATACTAGACTGTCGGGAGGGGCGTCCGTAGACGCCAAGTCCCGTGGTGGGGCGGATGATCGGCCCGGGACTAGTGACGTATCGTCACACTATCTCTTTCTATTGGTGTTAAATAAAAAGAGACAGTAACTTGAAACTTTTCACTTTTCACGTTTCCGCCCTAGGGGAAAAATTACATGATCCATACCCAGTGCTAAGTTAACCCGTTTGTTTCTTTTCCTCTAGAACTGGCCAATCACAGTTATTCCCTTCTTCAGAAGAATGGCTGTCATTGGTCATTAATCGCTCCCGGAGCGATTAACCCAGGCCAGTCGAAAACGCTATATAAGCTGGTGTCATCGGAATCAACGTATTGGAGTGCGTTGTGGTGAATAGGAGCATGTCGGAGCATGACGCGAACAGATCCATGTAGTCTTTTCATTTTAGCTGCACTGATGCAACAAGTTATGGAGGCTGTTCTTTATCGCTGCACTGCTGCAATAAACTAGAATAAGACAAAAATATTTTTTCCCCATTCTAACTTATTGCACTAGTACAGCAATGCAGCGACAAAGAACAGGCCTAAAGTGAGACAAATATATTTTTTCTCATTTAACTTATTGCACTAATGCAGCAGTGCAGCAAAAAGGACAGGCCAATGATCATAGAATGTACGTGGTCACCGAGCGTGCGCACATGGTCGCGGAGCATGTCGCGTCGTTACTTTTCGTGGGCATGACAGGTTTCATAACCTGAATATTCGCCAACGATTAATATCTCGAGGTATTTGAGGTGACGTGTTTAAACTAAATAATTATCGATATTTATAACAATTAAAGTGCTGTGCTTTATGTTTTTGAAATTATATTTGCATTTTATTAAATATATATTGTCACAAGTGAGGTGATATTCACAACTGTGTTAATTTAAATAATATTGAAGAAGTGGCAACAGGAATTACAAAAGGATCCATGCAGTTACAATACATGGGATTCATTTCAGCATGAGATTATCATTATTGTCTCCGCTATCTGAATCTTATGCAATGTAACGAAGTCATCAACATTGCAGCTTGATTAATCATTTATTGAAGAAAAAATATAACTCTTTTTTGAAACATATGTTTAGATAATCATATTTGTTTTTAATTTGTCTTGTATATTTGTAATTCAGTGAATGGGTGTAAAGTGTTATGTTATATATTGTGTATAATTCCAAAATTTAATCAAATTTATGTGATTTTATTTTTTAATGTTGCTCATGTAACTTAGTTTATGACTATACTTTATTTTGTGAAAAGAATTGTGTGGATAAAACTGTACGGAATGCAGTTACAAAAAATAAAGAATATTTTAACATCAACAAATTGTTATTATTGAAACTTAATTATTAATTCTCTTCAAATCTTACTCGATTTTAATTAGAGAAGCAACACCTTTATATTTTAATTTTATCAAAAAATTCATGTGTATTGAAGTTATATTTTTAAAACATGTATGTGTTGCTTATTGCACAAAATGACAGAGTACATTGTTATATCCTCCTTGCATTACATTATTAACCCTTTGTCGAGACCAATACAAGGTCTAATACCAAAGAATGCAATTAATCTGACAGATTAAGTAGCCAAATCTTGATATTTTATTTAAAAAAAAAATTATTATTAAAGCATAAGGTATTGAAAAGGGCAAAGTTCTCGGACTAAGCCTTTCCAGAAATGAATTAAAAGAAGAGTATTTTATCTGACAGATTGCGCTTGTTGGAGGATTAAGAGTTTTATTACGAAAATACTTAATGTATTTTCAACGTTATTAAAGGTCTCATGATTTGTTTTTGTATTAACAAATTATAAAAATAAATGACTAAATGTCATCAAGAATTCTTCAAACAAATCTTGATTCCTAAAACGTATTCCTAAAAATATAAGGCACAAGATTTATTTTAGCGAGACTTTAATTTTATTGTATTCATTATATAAATCTTGTATAATGTTTTATGGAAGCATTAGTTGTGTTTCAAATTTTAGATTTAGAATCTCTTTTGTTTGTGTAATGTTACATATTCACATGTACATGTATAGAACACAGAAAACTTTTTGTTTAAAATGTTTATAATTGTTTAAAATAGGTATCAATATTAATACATAAATTTAATATTTTAAATAAAAACTTTACTGTTCTTTTAAGATGTGTAAACAATATTTTCCAGTTAGGAAAACAGAAACAATGAAATAGAAGTATTTAAAACATGAAATAAAAGTGTTTGGTTGGAATGAGGTGCCCTATTAGACGAAGGGAAGTTGAACTGAGAAGTGCGGAAAAATCCTATTGTTAATGCTGATGGTCATTTTGTCGATATCTAACATAACGATCAAACATCAATTAAAAGATTCTTATAAAGCATTTTGCCGATTCTGTATTTTTAATATATTTATTAAAGGTTAAGTTCAACTTGTCGATTTCGCAATCGCGAGCATTATTTCATCCCTGTTACTTTTTGGATATTAAATAAAAAAGGTATAATGTAGTATTTTTGAATGTACGAGCCATCATACACAATGACCTATGGTTTGTTCGCGTCGCCATGCTCCGACTAAAGACCTATAATCAAAGATTCGCCAATGGCGAACACAATTTTGATTGGTCACTTGAATCACATGGTTTATCCGCCATTGCGTACCCACGCTGGGCGAGAAAAAGGGTAGAGTGCTCTATGTTGAGCAGTATAGGTTAAAGGAATATGTGTCAGAAATTATAAGGTAATTCAATCTCTGCACTCTCGAGGGTCACTATATTTTGACGGTACACTCAGGAAGAACAAAAAAAATTAAATTTGCATCTGTTATATGGCTGCGTACAACTTGGAGCAGGCTCGCATTGTTTACTATCTCCACTACTCCAGACCCCAGCCCCAGACCCCAACCCCCGGCCCCAGCCCCCATCCAGTCACCGTATGGGTACAAGATGGTGGATAGCAGTCATGGTGGGGGGCCATTGGCGCATCTTTGATTATAGATCTTTTAGTTTGTTTGCGTCGCCATGCTCCGACATGCTCCTACTCACTCCAACGCATTCTAATAGGTTGGCGTCATCGGAATCAACGTATTGGAGTGCGTTGGGGTGAACAGGAGCATGTTGGAGCATGTGACGCGAACAGACCCTTTAGCTCCGACATGCTCCTACTCACTCCAACGCATTCTAATAGGTTGGCGTCATCGGAATCAACGTATTGAAGTGCGTTGGAGTGAATAGGAGTATGTTGGGGCATGTGACGCGAACAGACCTCTAGTTTACACCGAGCACTTGGTACGCGTATCAAATAGTAAATAACTAGTGAATGTGTTTAATCATTGGCTGATCAGCTTAAATTTACTACTTGATACGCGTACCAAGTGCTCGGTGTAAACTAGAGCAATGGGTGCATCCAGGAGTGTAACCGCTCACTGAGCGGCTAAGTAGCAATTGAAGGTGATTTGTTGGATCCAAAGGTAAGACCCAATCACCTTCAATTGATACTTAGCCGCTCAGTGATTCTTTAATATGATTGATTAATACCTTTAGATCTAACCAATCATATTAAAGAATCACTGAGCGCTTACTTAACAGTTGTGTCTGCTGAACGCAGCCAATGCGTTGGTCTGCTTGGGTTTGCTCCGAGTAGACTCAGAACAGACAAAACGAACAAAGCTTAGATCGCATATGAGACATCTTATACGTGTCCTGATTGGCTCGGATGATTATTGGCGTTTTCGACCGGTTTGAGTTAATCGCTCTGGGAGTGATTAATGACGTCATAAGACCAATCACAGCCATTCTTCTGAAGAAGGGAATAATTGTGATTGGCCAATTCTAGAAGAAAAGAAACTGAAACGGTTTAACCCAGGGGCCCGATTCTTGAAGTCATTCGCAAGAGAAACGTATACGCAAATACTCGCTCTAACAGAAAGTTGTAAGTTTATTGGTTAATAGCCATACGATAGCCAATAAATTTCTAACTTTTCTGTAAGAACAGAATTTGCGAATACGTTTCTCTTGCAAATAAATTCAAGAATCGAGCCCCAGGACCGCTATTCCGTAACCACTTACCGACAACTATTGATGTCGTTAAGTGTCGTTGCGCATATTTTTTTATATATCAAAATATGTGCGCAAAGATACTTAGGCCAGTTCCACAACTCACGGTTAAATTATTAACTGGCCGATTATTCCATTGGAATTGACCAATCGTATTTGTTAATTTTGCTTAACGACAAATACGATTGGTCAATTCCAATGGAATAATCGGCCAGTAAATTGAACCGTGAGGGTGCGGTCCCATGAAGCGGATTATGCGGAAGCGGATCACCAATCGCGGGATCATTCTAATAGAACTCTTTCAAAGATTCCGTCGAAACGGTCCTGTGATTGGTGATCCGCTCGTTCCGCTTCCGCATAATCCGCTCCATGGGACCGCACCCTGAGTTGTGGAACCGAACCTTAACGACATCGATAGTTGTCGGTAAGCCCGGATCTACAATAGTGTAGTAAGTCTTATGCCATAAGGAATTAACCAATTATATTCGATTATTCTTCTCATATTCGATTATAATTAGTCAATTTCTTATGGCATAAGGCTTACTACACCTATTGTAAATTCGGCCTTACGCTTTCCGCTGCATGGAAAGGCACCCTCAGGGTGCAGTCCCATAGAGCGGATTATATAGAAGCGGAACGAGCGGATCACCAATCACAGGACCGTTTCGACGGAATCTTTAAAAGAGTTCTATCAGAATGATCCCGCGATTGGTGATCCGCTCGTTCCGCTTCCGCATAATCCGCTTCATGGGACCGCACCCTCAGATGCATTGTTTGCTAAACGCGCCTCTATTCGATATTGTTTTGATACTTCACTTTTTACTGAACGTTGCAAATGCTCAGCCTCAGTTAGCAACAGTTAGTTGGTTGCTAAAAAGGATATTTTAGAGTGTCAATAGTTTCGTTTTATTCTTTATTTATTTTTTATAATAAGTATTACTCTTTTGTTTAAATATGTTTGCCTTGGTGAAATATGACTGTATTTATTACGTGTGCCGATCATCGAATATTAAGGTGAAAAACAACATTGTAAAAGTAAAATACAGTGACAATCGAAAGTACCCGGCGAGCATTATAGCAAAAAATGGTGAGTAAAATTTACAAAATATGTTAAATTTATTTAATGTGTATCACTGCTTAAAGTGACAGATAGAAAATGATAGAAAATTTTGATTATCATTTTCAATAGTAACTTTGAATCACATATTTCGTATCGCACTTGCAAAATTTTACACTGAAGCTGCGTTCCATTTTACGCATAATGCGTATAATCGTTTATCTTTGTTGTTTGTCTGATGTTAAACAAAAATGAACAATGCATTATGCGCATCATGCGTGAAACAACGTAGCCTGAGTATCTTTATATTAAATCATATCAATTACGAACGATGTTTTTTAAGTTTTGCGTCTCATGTACTTTAATAATAATAAACATTTAATAATAATGAAAGTTTTTCTATATATAACTTAATAAGAATATGTTGTGATAAAACAAAAGTTCTTATTATAAATGACATTTATTATCGATATGAATAAAAGCATGTATGTATGCGATGATTCTATGGTATTTTATGTGTGTGTACATGTAACTCTATAATATTATCTAAATGTGTATGTAATTCTATATAAACTTATTTACATGTGTATGCAGCTCAGTAGTATCCTATCTGCGTGAGGCATAGCTCAATGGTATTCGATCTATGTGCGTATATAATCAATGTGTCTACGCCTGTATATGATTTTATGGTATTTTATCTAAATATGTTTATAATTCTATGTAAACTTATTTACGTGTGTATGTGGTTCAATAATATTTTATTAATGTGTATGTAACTCAATATTTTACATGTATATGTGATACACACGTAAATAAGATTACATACACTCTTACATATACAAAAATACAACTCTATGATAGAATATCATTTGCACATAAATATAATATAATTATATAAAATTATATACCCATATAAAATATCGTAGAATTGCATACATATACAAACACATACACACATAGATAAGTTTACGTAGGATTATATATATACTTAGAATATCATAGATTTTCATATACATATAGGTAAAATACTATAGAGTCACATACATATACACACACACATGCTTTTATTTATATCGATAATAAATATCATTTATAATAAGAACTTTTGTTTTATCATAACATATTCTGATTAAGTTTATATAGAAAGACAACTTTTATTATTATTAAATGTTATAAAGTATATGAGACGCGCAATATTAGCTAAAAAACATATATATAGTAACATAAGATACAACTTCGTCTATTTAAATTTTGCAAATGCAATACAAAATATGTAATTCAAAATCACTATTGAAAATAATCAAAATTTTCTGTCATTTTCCATCTGTCATTTTTTATACTATAATATATCTGACGTGATCAATAGATTCAGTTCTGGCAGTAAATTTTAAAATGTAACCATATATACAACAACGAGTTACACTTATTAAACAAAATAAATATTAAACATTATCTGTTTTTTAGATAATAAAAAACTACTACAAACAATATTACAAAACTTAGTTACACACAAACCCAAGGTAATGTGTGAGAAGTACAAAGTGGAAAAACACTGTGATAACCAAAGAAATATTGATATAAATACTATATCCTTTGCTTTTATAATAATTATAAATAAATAAGTTTTTCTATTTTAAATATTAAAGTAACATGACTTGTAAAGCAAAAGAAATTATGTAAATGAGAAAAATTGATTACCAAAGAAATATTAATATTTCCTATAGTAAAAGCTTGTTTAAAATCATGCTAGTTATTGTGTGGTGTATTTTATTAAAACAAAATTACCTTTTTAAAAAAGGTAAAAAAAGCGCGCCAAGTGTGTGGTTTTTTTTTTAAGGAAAAAATTACAAAATCTAAGAATACTTTTGATAAATTCAACTTAAGTGATTTTTTTTATAACAAAAATCACAAATTCAAATTAAAACTTTTGATCAAATTCAACCTAAGTAATATACATTCCTAAAATGGTATAACTTTGATTATTAAAGTAACAATTATTTTAAATAAAAAATTATTGTATTTACACACAAATTAATTTTTTTACAAAAATAATATGTAAGTATTTTGCGCCAATTAAGAGTGAACACTACAAAATGAGTGTTAAGTTTTTTCTCTACAAAAATAATGATATGAAGAAATATGCGCCAATCTATAAAAATAGATGTTTATTCTTTGGATGGCATTCATAATTTGATTTTTTATTAAACTTGTATCAGACTAGAGATTGATATTGGGATTGAATTAAAATGTAATTAACTAGGAACAAAACCAATATTCTTTAACTTTGCATTGGTCAGATTTCAATAAATATTTTACTATAGAAACTTGGCGCCATTAAAAGTTATACCATTTTAGGAATGTATATTACTTAGGTTCAATTTGATCAAAAGTTTTATCTTGAATTTGTGATTTTTTTTGTTATAAAAAAATATCAGTTAAGTTGAATTTATCAAAAGTATTCTTGGATTTTGTGATTTTTTCCTTAAAAAAAATCACACACTTGGCGCGCTTTTTTTACCTTTTTTAAAAAGGTAATTTTGTTTGGATATCATGCATTTTTTAGTATTTATAAATGATGAAAAGTTTTATCTTGAATTTGTGTTCTTTTTCGTTTACATACATAGATGCCAAAGAATCATCTCTATATCTTAATTTAGTAACTGTCATACATTCTGTGAAACCCAGATATATAGATAAGGCATAAGAAATATACCAATAAGGCTCTTAGTCAAATTGAAAAACTAAAAAGTAAGTATTTAAATACTTTATTCCCAAAACAATTTATTATAATCACATTCAAAATTTTTTTATTTGTAGTTAATGGTAATTGTACTTTTAAATTATGTTTATTGTTTTTTTAGTTATTGATAATAAACCTTTTGTTCATGTTTTACTTAATGCTCTTGAAACATAACCATATGCCAGCTTGTAATGTTAAATAAAATCGTGACTCTTACAGAAATTGTAAATGTGGTCTATGGCCTTTAAATAATCTAGGCTGTCACCTCCAAAGTTGGCAAGCTTAAGAAATTTCCATAAGAGCCACGCTTTTGTTTCTCATTACAAGCCAACACATGATCACATGTTTCAAGAGCATTAATTAAAACACGAACAAAATATGTTTATTATCAATAATTGCAAGAGAACAATCAATATAATTATAAATGTACCATTACAATTTAACTACAATCTTAAATAGCAATAAATATAATGCTATATTAAACTGATGCACAAAGAATGAAAAGTAAAATATGGGAGGATGATGTGTCGCTCCATATTTGAAAAGTCAATTTGTAGTTATTTTGTAATCTTTTTCATGTATGCCTTAATTATAAAAAATAAGTTAGAGAATCAAAAATATAAATAAAAATTTTGAATGTGATCTTTGTAAATGTATGAAAAGAATTATATTAGAACGAATTGTTTCGGAAACAAAGTATTTAAATACTTACTTTTTAGTTTTCGATTTAATTAAAAGCCTTATTTGTATATTTCTGTGCCTTATAGAATGCATGACAGTTACTAAATAAACAGACATAGAAATAATCCTTGGCATCCATATAAACATATCTCTGATATTACAACCTATCCATGTCATTGGCAGGCCAGTTAAGTGATACTATGGTCCATATACTTCGTTGTAATAGTTTCAGAAATCTAAAAAAGACACGATATCTTTAAGAACCACACAGTTGCAATATAATATTTGCAATACAATATTTTTCAAATATTAAATAATCCTTTAGGTATGAATTGCCCTGCCAATTCTCTGTATAATAATTCACTGAACTTAAAAGAGAATGAATCTCGGTGACTTCTTATTAACAGTCAACAGCAGCTCACTGTAAATCTTTGATGTTAATTATAAATAATGGCGCAAGACACTACCGTGCCTCTTGATCTCTTTCTTTTCTTACTCATTCACTCTTTTCTTTTTTTATTCTTCTTTCGGTTCCAATGTTTTTTTCTCTCTTTCTTTTAATATAACTGAAATTAAAACATAACACAAAGTATTACTCTTATCTCAGAATACTTCATTCCATACAAAGAATAAAAATTTTGTGTAACTTATCTGATTCAAATTAAACACAGCTATATTTCTCTCCACCATGTAATCCACAATTTAATATGCAAGTTTTTTATCATATCGCCGCAGACCATTCTTTCCACTAACCGCTCTTGCTCTCTCTCTCTCTCTCTCTCTCTCTCTCTCTCTCTCTCTCTCTCTCTCTCTCCTCTCCCTCTCCCTCTCCCTCTCCCTCTCCCTCTCCCTCTCCTCTCCTCTCCCTCTCCCTCTCCCTCTCCCTCTCCCTCTCCCTCTCCCTCTCCCTCTCCCTCTCCCTCTCCCTCTCCCTCTCCCTCTCCCTCTCCTCCCTCTCCCTCTCCCTCTCCCTCTCCCTCTCCCTCTCCTCTCCCTCTCCCTCTCCCTCTCCCTCTCCCTCTCCCTCTCCCCCTCTCTCTCTCTCTCTCTCTCTCTCTCTCTCTCTCTCTCTCTCTCTCTTTCTGCTCTCTTCCCTCTCTCGAAGTTCTTCCATTTGATGATCACCAGTACCTGAAACAATCAAAGAACAATTCGCAAAACTCTCCATCTCTACATCTCCACAGAGAAAAACCTCAGAGAGGTTTCTCTTTAGTCTCCAACTATCTCACGTTGTGTATACACTTGTACACTTATTTACAGCAAACCTTTTAAAACTTTTACTTCTCTTAAAATATTGTTTTTTTTTTAAGACACATCAGTCACTGTTAGACATAACAGTATAAGGCCTGATCTACAATAGCTGGAGTAAGCATGAAAAGTAAGAAGTAAGAGTAAGGTAATTTACTTCTGCGCTGTGATTAATTGAGCGTTAAGAAAAGCAGGAGTAGGAGTAAGACGAAATGAAAATAATTTATTTCGCTTATGCCCTTACACCACCTTTCTTACACTGAATTAACCCTTTTATACCTAGTCTTACTTGGTCTTACTTCTTATTCCATGCTTACTTTAGCTATTGTAGACCAGGCCTAATGCAAGATCTACAATGTCAGCAGGAGTAATGGAGTGAGGAGTAAGAGTAACGATTGACCAATTAAAAACCGGGAGTATAAACGAAATAGACAAATCTCATTTCTTACTTCTTACTCCTACTTTATTACTCCTGCTAACATTGTGTGCTTTCCAGCAAGACAGTGTAACACAGTGTCCACTAATGTGAGTGAGACACATTGATATGTTCTTTCTCACACTAATGGACACTGTTACACTGTGTCTTGCTGGAAAGCACACATTGTAGACCTTGCATAATAATACACTATTACTTCACGAACTGTTAATAACATAACTTCACACTGCACACATCATTTCGCGCGAACTCCTGGCGACTCACATAACCCATTACACACGATGCAAATGCCGTAGTGACGATGCGAATGGCTGCGTCCTATTTTATTACGCACATGATTAACGTTAGACATAAATTTGTTTTTTATTCCTGCACTGGCTGCACTAGTTCAAAAAGTGTACACTAAAGCGTTCGTTATTCCAGGGGCTCGATTCTTGAATTCATTCGCAAGAAAACGTATGCGCAAATACCCGCTCTAACAGAAAAGTTGCAAGTTTATTGGTTAAAAGCCATACTATAGCCAATAAATTTTCAACTTTTCTGTAAGAACAGAATTTGCGAATACGTTTCTCTTATAAATGAATTCAAGAATCGAGCCCCTGAACTGGTGCAACCAATACCGTTCGTTATTCCAGTGCAGGAAAACTTAGGCCGGTATTTATAGTCGGGTCTTATATTTAAGATCATCTTAAGTACAGTCTTAAGATGCCATCAACCAATCACAGAGCCGTATTAGCATCTTAAGACATTATTTGAGACGATCTTAAAATAAGATTCGACTATGAATACCGACCTTATTCCCGTCTGCATTTTCAGTTCTCGTTTACACCAGCTCAGTTCTAGTGCAGAACTAGTTCAGTTCAGTGCAAGGTATCAATCATGTAATTTTTCCCCTAGGATGGAAACGTGAAAAGTGAAAAATTTCATGTTACTGTCTCTTTCTATTCAACACTAACAGAAAGAGATAATTACATAAAACTTTTGACGTTTCCGCCCTAAGGAAAAAGTTACATGATTGCTGCCCAGGAATAAAAAACAAACCTTATTATGCGTGAAACGAAACGTCCAAAAAGCATGCGAATGTGACTGCTGCTCATACCATTATATTTCGTCGGTATGACAGATTCCTAAATAACCTGAATGCGCGTTCATCAAGTGCTAAATTTGATGTATACATTTATGATAATTTTGGATGATAAAGTTCTATTTTTCATCTTAAATAGATATTGAAACAGCGAGACTAAATGTAAATGGAGAATTAAATGTAAGTTTTCTTGTTGATGAGAATCAAGAGATTGCTGAGATAAATGAGAAAGAATCCGATACTCAAAGAAACATTTCTATATCTTCTGGTAAGCTTATTTAAAATTAAGCTATTGTGTGTTTTCAATTAACCCTCTGACACCACACTATATTTTTCTCCCATTCACACCACACTTGGGTTAGCGTAACCCAACAACTTTGTTGCTCCATATCTCTGGTTCTATCAAATTAATTGCAATGTCTTTCTAAATCAAAAGAAAAAACTAATACTTTTGAAAATGTTAGTTAAAACTAGTTATATTTAAAAGAAAAAAGATATGTTGGAAAAAAGATTAATGAATTAAAAAATTTCTTTAAAAAATCTTTTTTTCAAATAACTATTTTTATGAAAGAAAAAGCTAAAATACTTTTATAGAAAGTTGTTGGAAAGGTAAAAAGTTGTTCTTGAAGAAGCTATAATTAGTTTTTTATTTGTTTCAAAAAGTATATTTTTTAAACAATTGAATTTTTTTTTATGTAGCGACTAAATGATGCAAATGTAAATAACTTGATTACTTATTGGAATAAATGCTTAATACATAAATGTGAATACATAAAAGTAAATACACATTAAAGATGTGTTTTTTGGAGTATTAATTATTATAAAATACATGAAAAAAATTCAATAAAAAATTTTATTGTATTATACTGCAATCAAGGCAAATTTTTTTTAAAAATTCTTTTCTACAAGTACTACTGATATAAAAGTTTATTACAAATAATATACAATATTTTTTACTTACATTGAGTATTTTTATTTCTGTTCACTTTTGTCACATTGACACCACACTAGGTTACGCTAACCCGTATTCTCACTTTGTATGCTCCTAGTTTAATTGCTTGTCATAAAAATGTTATACAAACTTTAAGTAACGAGGAATTAATAGAGGGGACCTTGAAGTTTCCCCCTCTCAAGTCCGAATCTCTCACCACCACATTTTTAAAAAGTACGCTTTTTAAAATGAGCTTGGGTTACGTTAACCCAGTGTTGTATCAGAGGGTTAAGTTGTTATGTAGTGTATATTATAATTTTATATAATGTAATTCTATTTTTTTTTTAACCTTAGATATGAATACACTAAATAATGTAGATGACGTATGTGGAAATAAAGTTGTAAAAAACAAGAAGCGTTCTGAAAACCAAGAAAACATTGATATTTCTGGATCTAATGGTAAGTCGGTCTGCAATAATGTTAATTGCTTTTAGAATTTTATCTAATAAATACATATATAGGTAACTGTTATATGTATTTCTAATGACAGTTAAACTAGCCGCACGGCAACAAACCACATTCAGGGGCAAATAGCCTTTGCGGAGCCCGGGCCCAAAAAATTTAGAATTCTGAATTTAAATTAATAAAAGCTCTACAAATCAGTTGTAGAAAGAATAAACATATATTACGACTGTAGGACCGTTGTCTTTTAAAGCACGGTCGGTTCTCACGTGCACCCCGCGCCGCGCATGTGCACCGCCGCATGTACAGCGGTTCTATAAAGAGAGGGGTGGACGCCCGGCTCACGGACTTCTGCAAAGTTTCTCAACCGACAACGACAAAACTTATTTTTAGTGCATCTGAGCACGCTGAGTAAAAAAAATTGCAAATTTTCTAGCATTCTTTGTTCAGCGATTCGTGACATTGGAAATATTAATTTTCTATGGTACTGTACCACTTCCATATCAGTTGGAGGTTGTTATACACACAATAAATAATATGAAAAAAATTATTTTAAGTACATCCGAGCATGGACCCTCATAGCACGGAATATTACGGTAATATCACAGAAATATTGTTCTCCCATTAAAATATTACATTGAACATGATATAAATATTGGAGAAATATTACAAAAATGTTACTACAATATTAAAATGTCCACCGAAATGGATCACGGTAATATAATGGTGATATATCACAAATATATTACTGTAATATTTACGTAGTATTTTTGTAATATTCTTTTTCTATATTTTTTAAATATATTTATAATTTTTACATATTTATAAATTATAAAATAATACATATTTATAAAATAAAGTAATGTAGTATAAACGTCTTAATGTTAATGATTACGTTTACACATTATCCTTAATCGGATTTAGTAATATCGGTTGTTAGCCTGGTCAATCACAGCCAGACTAACTTTTTTTGAAAAATGTAATTTAAAGTCTAAGCACTATCGATGACATTAAACCTGATTAAAGACCGGTTTTATAGTCTGATCTTATATTTAAGATCATCTTAAATATTGTCTTACACATATATCTGCATGTATAAATGTTCGTGACACTCTCTCTGGTGTTGTGTATGTGTGTGTGTGTGTGTGTGTGTGTGTGTGTATGTGTGTGTGTGTGTTACAGCAGAAACACAATCCAAACAGTCTAATACTCATTAATGAATAATAACGTTGTAATATTAATTAACACCCCTTTCTCTCACACACACACACACACACACACACACACACACACAGAGACGCACACACGGGATCAGATTTCTGCCACGTCCACGCCGTTGATTCTGAGTAACGCCAAGAGCAGGATTTACACGCGCGCGCGCACACACACACGCACGCACACGCACACACAGCAGAGAGAGTGTCACGAACATTTGTACATGCAGATATATGTGTATATATACATATGCGAGCAAGTTGATAAGTGCAACACACAGAAAATCTTAAAATGGCGATTTTCAAAAATTTTTATCTCCGAAACTAGGCATAGAAAGGTCGCACAAATTGTAATTTTTTATTGGAGCTATAAGTACTACAATATATAAAAAATTCAAGGAAATTGACCGAGCTTTTCTTTTTCATATAAATTGTGCGGGGTCCTTTCTTTACTCAGCGTGCTCAGATGTACTATAAATAAATTTTGTCGTAATATTTATTTTTTCTATAACCGATTTGTAGAGTTTATTAATTTAAATTTAGAATTCTAACTTTTTTGGGCTTGGGCCCCGCAGAGGCTGATTTGTGATATTTTTTTAAATGAGAATGGACTAAAATGCATACAATGTGAAATGGACACGACATAATTAAGTGGTTTGATTAGAATAAGCAATTTCTGGCACAATAGTCAATCATCTTCTGCGTCCATTTCACATTTCTTGCTTTTTTTTTTGCTACACATATTTTCCAGCAAACACAAAGTTACATGTAACGTGCTTGTTAGTTGTAATTTCCCACTCAATAACATAATTGTAATATAACACACGTGTTATATTACAATTACATTGTTGAATGGGAAATTACAACTAACAGGTACGTTACATGTAACTTGGTGTTTGGTGGGTTGTCTCACTTGTTGCCTCAGTGTAGCAGTACAACGAAAAAATTAAATCTATTGACTAGGTTTCGATATTTTTACCGTATTAAGTAGATATTTAAAAGAGTTATAATAATTATGTTCATATTTATTATAACTCTTGTCTATTTTTTATGTAGCTGATAGCAATAAAGAGGATGATAAAGATTCCGAATATGTACCTTCCGAAGATTCATCAAATAATGAACCATTTCTTAAAAAAGACACAGCAAGTTTAAGTATCACTAGATCATCGGCTTCCAGTTTTGATACATCACGAATTAATCCTTCTGAATGTAACGACGAACATATGTATGTTGAAATGTCAAATATCAAATCTAAGAAAAGCTACTGTATGTTTTGTATGAAATTGCAATCACAACTTGCACGGCACCTAGAAAAAGTTCATCCTAATGAAGTAGAAGTAAAGAAATTTGCCCTCTTGCCCCAAAAAAACATCGAAAGAAAGAAAATAATAGATGTAATTCGAAAGAAGGGCAATTTTATACATAACACTGACGCACAGCTTAATAATGGGCAACTTATTGTGTGTAGGCGTCCTAATAAAGATTGGAATAAAGACGCAAAAGATTTTATTGCATGTATAAAATGCAAAGGATATTTTGCAAAAAATTCAATACGGTATCATTCACATATCTAAAGCAAGATTTTAAAAAACAACGAGGAATTATGGTTATGGGAAGAAAAATTGTTTGCAGAATAAATAAATTAGCAAATGATACTTTAAAAAATACAGTTTTTCCTGTACTACGAGAAGATGAAATAGTACGAGCAATAAGGTATGACGAACTTATAATTTTATATGGAAACAAATTGTGTAATAAATATAAAGCACAGCATCATCACGACATGATTCGTGCACGTCTACGACTTCTTGGCCGTTTCCTTTTAGCACTAAGGGAAATCAATAATAATGTTAGTGACTTCAAATCGGTCTATCACCCCAAGATTTATGATGATTGCATTTCCGCTATTAATACTGTTGCTGGATATAATGAAAACGAAAAAATTTATAAAGCTCCAGCGGTCGCTGCTAATTTGTCAACATTGATAAAACATGTAGGGAATCTCTTAATTACAGAATGTATAAAAAAAGAAGATATGGAAAATAAAAGATTAGTTAAGGATTTTTTGAAACTGCTCGTTGTTGATATAGGAACTAGTGTAAACACAACTGTTGCAGAAACGCAATCAACTAATAAAAGACACAAGAAAATACGCCTGCCGTCATTAGATGATATTCAAACTTTGAATAGATATTTGAGAGAAAAGAGACTCGAAGCTTATAACGCCTTAAAAGAGTCTTTTACACCTAAAAATTGGCTTTGTTTAGCAGAAACAACATTAATTGAAATGCAATTATTTAACAGACGACGCGCAGGTGAAATCGAGCGTACACTCATCGAAGATTTTCAAAGCTATGAAAAGTTAGATAAAGATATGTGTAATGATTTTTATGAAACATTATCACAGCAAAATAAAGAAATAGCAGAAAAATATATTAGGTTCTGTATTAGAGGAAAAAGAGGACGTTCAGTGCCTGTTTTAATAACAATTGAAATTTTTGAGTGTATTAATTTATTATTACAATATCGAAAAAAAGCGGGAGTTTCAAACAAAAATCCTTATATATTCGGATTGCCTGGCAATAAAGATAGCAGATCTAGACACCTTAAAGCCTGTAAATTGATGCGAAAATTTGCAGACGAGTGTAATCCGAAAGACGCGAATACCTTACGTGGAACAACGTTAAGGAAACATGTAGCGACACACTGCACTCGGTTCAATTTAAACGATGCTGATGTGTCTGACCTTGCCAATTTCATGGGTCACGCGGTCAAGGTGCATAAAGAACATTACAGGCAACCACTTCCTGCTAGAGACATTCTCAAAATATCTCGATTTTTAGAAGCAGTTCAAGGAAATAAAGATAATGCATCCACATCTAATAATGATGGAAAAATAAATGATAATGAATCTAATTCAGATAATAATGATAACAGTGAAATAGAGGAGGAAGATTTATTTTTAAGTATGTAAAAAATGCAATTACATTCTAAAATGTGTCGATTGTAGTTTACTAAAATTGTAGTTTACTAAAAAAAGCAAAGATGTTTAATTATTTTCTTTTCTGGAATTCCAATTATAAAATGCAAAATAACAGATGCAATGCTAAAATCTTTAATTAAAATTTTGTTGTATCCAATGTATAAGCTGTGACTGTGTTAGTTTTAAATATAAATCGAATAAGAGTAATTTATATTGCATTTTATGCTTACCTTAGAAGTTACAAATAGAGCGACAAAAAATTCAAATAATTACTTAAAAATACAGAATGTATAAAAATAATTACAAGAATATACGTACGTCATAGTTCAAGTTAATTATTGACAGAACACATTATTGTTTTTCAAAAAACAAATCCTTAACTGTTTAATATTTAATATTGTATTGCATTACACGCAGAGAATTTTCTTTTAAAAATTATCTTGAAAATCGTGGTAATTGTGAGACAACGTGAACTTTGAAGAATTTTATTATACTTTTAACAAAACTTACTAAAATTTTAATAAAATTTGGCAAAGTTTTAGTAAATTTTGTTAGAAGTATAGTAAAATTCTTTATATTGTTTCACGATTACCACAATTTTCAGAGTAATTTTTAAGAGAAAATTCTCTCCGTGTATACATTTCTTAATAGTGTGTAAGGTTAACAGAATGTAAAAATATTTACTCCCAATTTTAGATACAATATCGTCCGATACATCATTAGAGTGGATAACAAATAAAAATCAAGGAAATAAACAAGAACGTTCTGGTAAATATTTTATATTGAATTTTCTAAGAGATAAAGTATGATGAATGTTTAACTTTTTAAATATTTTTCCATAATATTTGCAGTTTATATTATATAGTGCTATTTTATTATACAGTAAATTGACTGTTTGATACGTGTACTAAATAAAAAATTTCTATTGAAACTTTGATAGATTAATAAGCATTTTCGTGATGAGTATTTTGTATCATTTAAGAATATTAGCTTATATATGCATTATTAACAATTAGAAGAATCCACCAAACATAATGTAACATATCAATATGTACATTAAATATTACGTTACATTATACAACATGCACGTTACACAAAAACTTATATTTTTAACTGGGTACAAAATACTCATCATGAAGACTTATTAATCTATTAGTTTATATTATTGTTGCCAAAATTAATAATTAATATGCTTAATAAATATATTACTATTTAAAGTATTTAATATACTTATCAAACAATTGGTGCATTTTGTAATTATCTATAGTTTTGTAAAAATAATTATTGTTTAATGTTTAATATTACCTTTTGTATCATGCATTTCTTATATGTGAACATAAGTGTATAATAATGTGCCCTAAATTTTAGATATTGCAATATCATCTGATACATCATTAGAAGAGACAACAAATAAAAAACAAGGAAGCAAACGAAAACGTTCTAGTAAGCATTTTGTATTGATTTATATTATAAAAGATGAAGTTTAAATGTTTAATTTTCTTAAATATTTTTTCACAAAATTTGTGGCTTACATTATAGTAAAACCGTTAATTATAATTAAATTGTTTATTTGCTACATGTACTTTCTGATAAAACTTAATTACTGATGACGCATTTAAAAGATAAATTTCTTAAATAAATAGTATACTCATCAAGAAGATTTATTAACCTATTTGCTTACATTATTGTTGCCAAAATTAAAGTAAAACAGTATAATTACTAGTTCATATGCTAACTAAACAATAAATAGAACCTTATATTATTTAAAATATAATATTATAATTAAGTACATTATATAAAAGATTTACTTATTTTTCTATATATTTCATTTTTTAATTATTTTTACATATATATATGTATACATAAAAAAATACTGTTTTATTGAAGCATCTCCGTATGGGAAAACCAAACGAATACGGTGGACTAAGAAAGAAAAAGATACTGTGCTGAAAGTATTTGCAAAAAATATGGAGAACTGTACTTTGCCAACTTTAAAAGAGATTCAACATGTTAGAAATAAATATCCAGTTCTATGTCAACGCACATCACCACAAATCAAATCATGGATTCATAATGCTCAAAAAGTTTTGCGAAAACATGTAAGCTTTAATTTTACAAATTTTATTTTGCATGTCCTTTAAACTTTGCAGGAGAATTCAATGATTATTTGTTACATAACTGAATAAGGTATTAGTAACTTCAATTAATAGGAGTAGCTTATAATTAAATTCGTGTAATTTATGAGTCATTTAACAAACATGAAAAATTTTTAATGATTTAAAATTTTATTAAATTAATAGTCATTTTGTTTTCAAATTCTTGAATAAAATTTTCAATTTTAATTCTTATTTAACAAATCAATTTTATAAAATCAATATTAGTCAAATTTTATAATCGTGCAAAATATTTAATAAAGAAAAATTAATTCTTTTTTTTCTTTTACAGACTTCGACTAATGATTATGATTTTGTTGAAGGCTAATATTTTTGAAGAATGATATTGGGTACATGATACTTTAATTGCAATTAAGTTTTTCTGTGCATATGCAATTCCAACTTTATTGAATTTATATATTCAAGCCATTTATGTTTATTGAAAACGTTCCTGCAGTTTATATTCATTGAATTTATATTATAATATGCAATGGGAGAGTTAAGCTTTGTAGAATGGTTTAAAATATATTTTTATTTTATTTATAATTTCTTAGTAATAGCACTTAGTAATAGTGCTGTTCTGTATTACGCATGTGATGCTATATTGTGATGTACAAATTTATAGTACTTATATCTTGATTTTGCCTTTCAATATTAGCTTATATTTTCAATATATTGCACAACTTAAAGAAACAAGATAGAGATATCGCTCAAGAGAAGCCTACAGAGTTGGACCAAACGTATATGTATATTTTATCTCGGTAATACCTTCATATTTTACTTGGTTCTTTACAAAATAGTTTACAATTATTTTGCAGTTTATTAATTTATTTAAATAATGCAGGTATATATACAGGGTGAATTTTAATGGATGTCCCGACCTTTTATTATGGGAAATAAATTGCCGACTGCAACTTCAATACGTTAAGCATAATCAAAAAAGTTCTCAGATACGAAATGTTTCATTTTATATAGATTTATGTATGTAAGTAATATGAGCAATATTTTTGTAAAGATTATGGTAAAAATAAATATACCATGTTTATCAAGATATACAAATATTTATTTTTTTATAGTTTTACTCTAAAAGTTAAAAGATACAGATTATATAAAACGCACAAAAATATAAAAATATACACGACTACTCTTAGAAATCTTTATATACTATTCTGGAAACAGCTCACGGAACATCTGCATTCTTTGATCTATTAAATTATTCCTATTTCTATATCTAGCATGTAGATCGTTAATCTCATATTTGTTTTCTGCAATATTATCTACGAGAACGTCATTAAAATCAGCCAAGAATTTGTTTTCATCATTTTCTTTTATAGTAATGTTATGCATAATACAAATGGCTGTTATTAATTTTGGAATAAATTGAATATCAGGTAATTATAAAAATCTCAAACGACGAAAACGTCCTTTTAAATACCCAAAAGTTCTCTTTATTGACATCCGTGTGGAAGAGTAAGAAATTAAATTCAGACTGCTGTACGGTTAAATGTCCGTTATTTTTAAATGGTGAAACTAGCCATGGTAGTAGTGGGTAGGCTGAATCTCCTATTATGCATGTTTCATTAGGAAATATGTTTTCCATGCCATTTTGAGCAGTAACGATATCATAGAGTAACGATCTTCTTAGAACACGTGCGGTGCAGTGAACCCAGTTCTCCACAATAAATATTTGTGAACTTCATATCTACATCTACAACACCTTGTAACACGATAGAGAAAAACTTTTCTATTGCAATAGTCTCTAGAGTAATCAATAGGCCATCGAATTGCGATATGCGTATAATCTATTGCTCCGATACACTTTTTATCGTTTTGCCTCGAACTTTTGAGATATTACGAGGATGGCATCATTTCTCTCCCTGGTGAAAATGTAAAATCATAGCGTAAGTCGAATGTAAAGCGAGAGTAATAGAAGCATTAACAAACTTTCTACGAAGTGTAAATTGAAACACCGAAATGTAAAAGAAATGTTAACGCTTCTACATTTCATTGTTTCAATTTACGCTTCGTAGAAGGTTTGTTAACGCTTTTATTACTCTCCCTTTACATTCGACTTACGCTCCGATTTTACATTTTCACCAGGGCTCTGGCCATTTTATTTCTTCATCCAGTCTAGATAATATCAATTCCATAACACGGTGTATTATATGAAAAAATGAGCATATAGATACATTAAATCTATCTCCCAAAGTTCGTAATGGCTCAGTATTTGCAATATACCAAAGGAATATAAGGAAACTCTACTCAGCAGGGATTTTACGCAGAAGAATGGGATGGGATAGAATTACTCTGCTGCAGCATGTCTGCAAGTATAAAAATAAATATGGCATTAGCCTTAAAAAAATGTTGATTAGCCTTAAATAATACACAATGTAAATAATACATATTTTATATACCTATTTGAAGATATGCTGTATGTCTATATAATCTAAAGTACTCTTTAAATACAGCATCACTATATAAATGGACAGTGTTGAGGAAGTCTTGCTACGTCTTCTTCCATGCATAAGAAGTTGATACAATGGAAACAATAGCCTTGTTCATTTTGTCTGTTCTGGGTCTAGTTGGGGCAAACCCAAGCAGACCAACGGTCTGTTGAAGATGATATATTAGTATTGTTCGTTTTGTCTGTTCTGGATCTACTCGGAGCAAACCCAAGCAGACCAATGCACTCTAATAGGTTGGCATCATCGGAATCAATCTAATAGGTTGATTCCGATGATGCCAACCTATTAGAGTGCATTGGTCTGCTTGGGTTTGCTCCGAGTAGATCCAGAACAGACAAAACGAACAATACTAATATATCATCTTCAACTTCATTACTTAAGAAAGATGTATTAGATTCGTTAGTGGAATTCATTATCTCACTAAGACTGTCAGAGGAACTTGAACTGGTATTAGCGGAGCTGGATGATGAATCTGTAGTCATTGTAAGGACTATTTCATTCCTTTCTAATAACTGTGACATTATTATTTTTATATCTATAGAAGAAATAATTAAATAATATTATGCTTGATATAATAATAATAAGTAAGTTTGGTTACAAAATCTTCTAATTAAAACAATTATCAATATATTACATACTTATATACCATATGTGCATACATATGTAACATTTAAAATTAAAATCGAGTAAGTTTTGAAAAGAATTAGTAATTAAGTTTCAATAATAACAATTCATTCCTGTTAAAATATTCATTTTTTGTAACTGCATTCCGTATAGTTTTATCTACACAATTCTCTTCGCAAAATAAAGTATAGTCATAAACTAAGTTATATCAGCAACATTAAAAAATAAAATCACATAAATTTGATTAAACTTTGGAATTATACACAATATATAACATAACACTTTACACCCATTCACTGAATTACAAATATACAAGACAAATTAAAAACAAATATGATTATCTAAACATATGTTTCAAAAAAGTTATATTTTTTCTTCAACAAATGATTAATCAAGCTGCAATGTTGATGACTTCGTTACATTGCACAAGATTCAGATAGCGGAGACAATAATGATAATCTCATGCTGAAATGAATCCCATGTATTGTAACTGCATGGATCCTTTTGTAATTCCTGTTGCCACTTCTTCAATATTATTTAAATTAACACAGTTGTGAATATCACCTCACTTGTGACAATATATATTTAATAAAATGCAAATATAATTTCAAAAATATAAAGCACAGCACTTTAATTGTTACAAATATCGATAATTATTTAGTTTAAACACGTCACCTCAAATACCTCGAGATATTAATCGTTAAAGTTGGCGAATATTCAGGTTATGAAACCTGTCATGCCCACGAAAAGTAACGACGCGAACATGCTCCACGACCATGTGCGCACGCTCGGTGACCACGTACATTCTATGATCATTGGCCTGTCCTTTTTAGCTGCACTGCTGCACTGGTGCAATAAGTTAGAATGGGGAAAAAATATTTTTGTCTTATTCTAGTTTATTGCACCAATGCAGCAGTGCAGCGATAAAGAACAGCCTCCATAACTTGTTGCATCAGTGCAGCTAAAATGAAAAGGCTACATGAATCTGTTCGCGTCATGCTCCGACATGCTCCTATTCACCACAACGCACTCCAATACGTTGATTCCGATGACACCAGCTTATATAGCGTTTTCGACCGGCCTGGGTTAATCGCTCCGGGAGCGATTAATGACGTCATAAGACCAATCACAGCCATTCTGAAGAAGAAGGGAATAACTGTGATTGGCCAGTTCTAGAGCAAAAGAAACTGAAAAGGGTTAACCCAACACTGATCAAAAACGCCATTAGTGTGCATTGAAGTAAGTAAGAGCCACTGAAATACATATTTTTCATATATCAAAATACGTGCGCGAAGACACTTAACGACATCGATAGTTGTCGTTAAGTGGTTACGGAATAACACCCCTGAACAGACAAAACGAACAAGGCTCAAGCCGGCTCCCTATGGGCTCGGAAAACGGAATCGGAACGAGCGGATCACCAATCACGAGATCGTTTTGATAGAACCCTTTTACTAATTCCGTCAAAACGGTCCTGCTGATTGGTGATCCGCTCATTTCGATTCCGTTTTCCGAGCCTATGAAAAGCCGGTCTTAGGCCGGATATACAGTAGGTGTAGTAAGCCTTACGCCATAAGAAATTGACCAATTATAATCGAATATGAGAAGAATAATCGAATATAATTGGTTAATTCCTTATGGCATAAGGCTTACTACACTATGGCTGCGTTCCGATATTCACTGCCAGGGGCTCGATTCTTGAATTTATTCGCAAGAGAAACGTATTCGCAAATTCTGTTCTTACAGAAAAGTTAGAAATTTATTGGCTATCGTATGGCTATTAACCAATAAACTTACAACTTTCTGTTAGAGCGAGTATTTGCGTATACGTTTCTCTTGCGAATGACTTCAAGAATCGGGCCCCAGTACTGAAAATCTATAGTTTACGTCACATAGCTCTAGTTTACACCGAGCACTTAGTACGCGTATCAAGTAGTGAATTTAAGCTGATCAGCCAATGATTAAACACATTCACTAGTTATTTACTATTTGATACGCGTACCAAGTGCTCGGTGTAAACTAGATCATACATTATAGAATTTCAGTACAGGGACTCGATTCTTGAATTCATTCGCAAGAGAAACGTATTCGCAAATTCTGTTTTTACAGAAAAGTTAGAAATTTATTGGCTATCGTATGGCTATTAACCAATAAACTTGCAACTTTTCTGTTAGAGCGGGTATTTGCGCATACGTTTTTTTGCGAATGATTTCAAGAATCGAGCACCTGGGGCCCGATTCTTGAAGTTATTTGCAAGAGAAACGTATACGCAAATACTCGCTCTAACAGAAAGTTGTAAGTTTATTGGTTAATAGCCATACGATAGCCAATAAATTTCTAACTTTTCTGTAAGAACAGAATTTGCGAATACGTTTCTCTTGCGAATGAATTTGTGACGGTTCGCCTTTCCCGAACGCCTCGGACAGGCTCGCCGGGTACCAGGATTCGAGAGAAGGGGGGAAACCAACTTGCGCACACCGATGTTAAATTAATAGATCTTTATTATAAAGCTTAGCCTATCTTACATGATCCTTAAGCTACCTTATATGCTACTTATCCTATGCGGGTATATACAACTTAACCTAATGTCGTCGGTCGGGCGGGAGCGCGCTAGTGCGCAGCACCTTCAACGCGGTCGCGAAGCGTATTCGCCGGCAAGAACCGGGCGGGCAGGGCGGCCAAGTAACCGGCCCTGTAAAGGACGCCAGGGATGGCCGAATGCCGGCAAGAACCGGGCAGCGAAACGGCCAGGTGGCCTGCTCCGTCGGCGGATACAAGGAGAGCCGAATGCCGGCAAGAACCGGGCGGCAGAACGGCCTAGTGGCCTGCTCCGTCGGCGGATACAAGGATGGCCAAATGCCGGCGAGAACCAGGCGGCAGAACGGCCAGGTGGCCTGCTCTGTTGGCACGACGAGGATAGCCGAATGCCGGCGAGAACCGGGCAGCGAAACGGCCAGGTGGCCTGCTTCGTCGGCGGATGCAAGGATAGTCGAATGCCGGCGAGAACCGGGCGTCAGAGTGGTCCGGAGACCTACTCAGTCGACAGGACGGGACTGGTCTTCGATCCCGATCGAGCTCGGCTTTTATACCCGTCGGGGCGATCCCCACGCGCTCCCAGTAGCGTGGTGGGATCGGTTCCCGACGGGGGATACTAGACTGTCGGGAGGGGCGTCCGTAGACGCCAAGTCCCGTGGTGGGGCGGATGATCGGCCCGGGACTAGTGACGTATCGTCACAAATTCAAGAATCGAGCCCCTGGTAGTGAATATCGGAACGCAGCCTATTGTAGATTGGGCCTATGACCTAGTTTACACCAAGCACTTGGTACGCGTATCAAATAGTAAATAACTAGTGAATGTGTTCAATGATTGGCTGATCAACTTAAATTCACTACTTAATACGCGTACCAAGTGCTCGGTGTAAACTAGAGCTATATTTCAGTAGCTCCTACTCACTCCAACGCACTCTAATAGGCTGGTGTCATCGGAATCAACGTATTGGATTGGAGTGCGTTGGAGTGAATAGAAGCATGTCGGGGCATGTGTCCCAAATAGACCCATGTGACCTGTTCATTTTAGCTACACTGGTGCAACAAGTTAAAGTGAGACAAATATATTTTTTCTTTTCTCATTTGGCCTGTTTCTTTTAGCTGCACTGGTGCACTGGTGCAACAAGTTAAAGTGAAACAAATATATTTTTTCTCATTTTAACTTATTGCACCAGTGCAGCAGTGCAGCTAAAAAGAACAGGGGCTCGATTCTTGAATTCATTTGCAAGAGAAACATATTTGCAAATTCTGTTCTTATAGAAAAGTTGAAAATTTATTGGCTATTGTATGGCTTTTAACCAATAAACTTGCAACTTTTCTGTTAGAGAGGGTATTTGCGCATACGTTTTCTTGCGAATGAATTCAAGAATCGAGCCCCAGGCCTATTTAACTTATTGCACCAGTGCAGCAGTGCAGCTAAAAAGGACAGGCCAATGATCATAGAATGTACGTGGTCACCGAGCGTGCGCACATGGTCGTGAAGCATGTTCGCGTCGTTACTTTTCGTGGGCATGACAGGTTTCATAACCTGAATATTCGCCAACTTTAACGATTAATATCTCGAGGTATTTGAGGTGACGTGTTTAAACTAAATAATTATCGATATTTGTAACAATTAAAGTGCTGTGCTTTATATTTTTGAAATTATATTTGCATTTTATTAAATATATATTGTCACAAGTGAGGTGATATTCACAACTGTGTTAATTTAAATAATATTGAAGAAGTGGCCACAGGAATTACAAAAGAATCCATGCAGTTACAATACATGGGATTCATTTCAGCATGAGATTATCATTATTGTCTCCGCTATCTGAATCTTGTGCAATGTAACGAAGTCATCAACATTGCAGCTTGATTAATCATTTGTTGAAGAAAAAATATAACTTTTTTGAAACATATGTTTAGATAATCATATTTGTTTTTAATTTGTCTTGTATATTTGTAATTCAGTGAATGGGTGTAAAGTGTTATGTTATATATTGTGTATAATTCCAAAATTTAATCAAATTTATGTGATTTTATTTTTTAATGTTGCTGATATAACTTAGTTTATACTTTATTTTGCGAAGAGAATTGTGTAGATCAAACTGTACCTAATGCAGTTACAAAAAATGAAGAATATTTTAACAGAAATGAATTGTTATTACTGAAACATAATTATTAATTCTTTTCAAAACTTACTCGATTTTAATTATGAAAGCAACACCTTTATATTTTAATTTTATCAAAAAATTTATGTGTATTAAAGTTATATTTTTAAAACATATGTATGTGTATTGCACAAAGTGTTTGTTTTGCAAGATGTAAAATTAGCAAAATGTAAAATGATATCAGGAAAGTAATGGATGAAATGCACAAAACATGAAATATGTGTCAACAGCCATAAACTCTTGTTGCTGAATTTGAACTTCATGACAGATAACGTAATTAATTCTCTTTAATTTTACTCACTTTTTCAGATTTTACTTAGTGTTAATAAATTTAAATAATTTGAAAAATATCATTCCTTTTTTAATACATTACAAAATTTAATTATAATTATATTTTTAGAACATGGTGGTGTGTTATCTATTACACTAACAAGGGAACGGACAGAACTGTCCCTCACCGATTTTAATGAGCTTTGGAGTGTTTGGATATGTTGTAGAACATAAAAAAATATTAGACTCATATTTTTTTTTATCTGCGTATCTCGACGTTTAAGGGTTGAAACCACCCCTCGAAAATAACGCATTTTTTCGTTTTTTGCGAATATCTTTGAAAATATAAGGTTTATGAAAAAATGTTCTATATAAAAGTTTTATGGCATTTTATACTCTTTACAATAGTATATTTATATTTTTTAAAAATTTTAAACTTTTTAATTTATCCCACCCCCCACCCCCTTTTTTCAACATATAAAAAATTTTGTAAGGACAAAAATTAAAGAGCATTAAAAGCCGAATCCACCCATGTATAATAACATATGGGTTCCATCATTCTCAATTATTAGCAAAACGAGATAGTAATCTCGCGCTATAGGTGCCGCGCTAGAAGTAGTGTTGCGTTATTTCTTTAGTCGCGTCACACTCAATAACTGCCACTTCTGCGTATATTTTTATATTAAAACATAAAAATGGATTAATTTTAATTATATAATACGCAACGTATTACTCGATATAAAGCATAAATGTATATATATAACAAAATTAGCATATATATACGTATGTGCCTACGTACATTTTCATTGTTACAAATGCGAAAATAAATTAATATGAAGCAAAATATTTTTTAACATTTATAACTGCAAATACAATATAACAAAATATATAATATCAAGAGGAAAATATAAAATATAAACTGCTATTATATAAATATAATAACTATTTGCATAATTATATTATTTACACTATATGCACGTAGCACGCTCTGATAATAAAGATAATATAATATATAATTTAATAAGTTTGAAATATTAATTAAAAAATATTATTAAATAAAAATGAAAGTATAAATAAAGGAAAAGTGAAAAGAGGTTGAAATAATTGTTACAAATATAATTTTACCAATATAAAATTTTTATTAAACAGAAATAAAAGAATACCAATATTTATTGCATGGGTAAGGAAAACTGCTAAAATCTTACCAAACATGTTTATAAATGTCTTATATTTATGGCACATATTCATTACAAAGATGATGTTCGTGGAAAAAATGTGTTATACAAAGCGATTTTCTACACCAAGAACAAGTTATAATGGCTATTTCGTCACAAAGATCGCATTTTACTTTAGAATTCTTTTTAAAACAAAAGTCTACTGGTGTTTCAAATTCTATCGGTATAACTTGCAGGTATTCATCGTATGCATTCTCTACGTACCCACTTTTAGTCCACGCATATTTAAATATATTTTGAAACCTGGGCGACGAGAATTGATGGTGTGTTAATGATTGTAATTTCAAGATATTATTTCTATTATGAAGATCTAAAGCCAGATTTAACAACATAATAGTATCAGAAAAGTATTTAATGAAATTCTTCCACAATCGAAATCCGTATACGTCTAATGGCTGTATTTTTCCCGTTGTACCGGCTGGAATAGTTAGGAAAACAATATCTGTTGCAGAATCTGGTTTAGTTTCTGAAACTATGTTAGGACAATGTCCACTCCACGAATCTAACAACAATACTGATTGTGGCCCGACATTCGGAAAAAATACTTCCTTTAGCCAAGTTTTTACATGATTTGATGTTAATTTGCCTGACTTTGAAGCCGTAACAAAGATATTAGGCGCGTTGAATAATGTTTCTTGTACTCTCGGACCAAATGTTCCTGTAATTTCTTTTAATACTATGAAAAGAGGTGATAATAATCTACCATCAGCCGAAATAGTCGGTTGAATTGTATAGCTATGCGTGGTTGCTGATATAGACTGTACTGTAGATTCTACGTTTTTAATACCTTTTTGAGCTAAAGTACGACCAGAATGAAATTCTAACTGAAATCCACTCTGATCTGAATTATAAATATTTTCCACGCCAAATCGATTAATATAATATTTTACGTTTGCAATAAATGTCTCGCATTTATTTTCTAAATCAGGTTTTGATAATAGAGACTTTTTTGTAACAAATTTTGTTATTTTTCTAGATACAATATTATGTGCTTTTTTAAATCTTTGTACCCATTTCTCTGAAGCTTTAAATCCTGCCACATTTTCTTCATTTTGTGCTTGAGAAGCCCATCGAGCGATGTCAATGTCATGAATGATGATTTTTCTTTCAAGTGCTTCATTAAAATGGTCTAATGTGTATTGAGAAATTTTTTTTAATTTTTCTGGCCTACTACCACCTTGGATGAAATAGTTTTCCCATCGTCGTAATTGTCGTATCGATGTAACTTGTCTAAATTTTTGCTTAACTCCTTCAAGCGATCTTGGTTTTGTCTTACCACTTTTCCAGTATTCCACAGCTTGCCTCTTATAGTCATTTGATATTGTTTTTTCAACTGAATCACAAATAACTTCTTCTGGAAAATAGATTTTTTCTTCATCCGCTTCTAATAAATCAACTTTTTCCGCTTCTGGCACCTCATACTCATCATAAAAATCTAAAGTTTCTTCCTCTTCTAATTGAAATTGTTCTTCATTTTTTATTTCTAATAGCATATGTTCAATTTTTTCATTCACTCGTCTTTCCTGCGATGTTATCGGAGTGTTCGGATAATCCAAACCATTGAAAGTTATAGCGAGTAAAAATATCACATTATATGGATTAAATTGCAGCATTCTGAAATATTAAAATTAAATATATATCTCAATCTTTTATTATATGTAAAAAATAATACACTTCATAATCAATAAATAGAATTGTCTTCCCTGGTGGAAATATTTTTACAATTTTTTATGCATTTCTATAAAAAATTAAAATTTTTTACAACAAATCAAAACTTTCTACAAATTAATAAAAATTGTAAAAATTCATGACAATTTGTAATTAATATAGTATTTTTGAGTTTCTACAATTTTTTACGAGCACTTTCATGAGCGACGTAATTAATTGTAGAAGTTGTACATTGTTGTAAAAATCACAACTATTCACAACTATCTACAACATTTTACGAATATTTTTATGATCGCATGTAATATATATACTTATAATATTTTTATCATTATTTTTATATTTTTACAACATATCTAATATTAGAATTGAATACGTTAATACCACTAATAAAAATATTTTTTAAATTTTTTACGCAAAAAATGCAAACACCACAATTTTTATGATATAATTACAACTTTGTACGATACATTATTTGTATGTCAAACAACGCGATTTGGGCCATGCTTGTAATATTTTATAGATTTGCATAGAAAATTGTAATTTTCTATAATATTACAACGCATCTACGAAAAATTATACTTTTCATAGATGTTTGTAATTTTTCATAAATGTTTGTAAATTTTCATAGATGTTTGCAGTTTTCCATAAATTTTTCTACGTAAATCTATGAAAAATTATAAACATGGCCCAAATCGCGTTGTTTGACATAAAAATGAAGTAGATGTATTGTACAAAGTTATAGTTAAATCATAAAAAATTGTAGTCTTCGCATTTTTTGCGTAAAAAATTGTAAAAATATTTCTACTAGAGTTTCTATGATAGTTATGTCGTTTCAAACTCTCTTGATAAAAAAAAAATAATAAGTCAAAATGAATTAAGTCATTAAAACTGAATAATAATTATAGGGAGACTACAGTCAAGACATTAAAATAAATATTTGACATTTAAAGTAAATAAAAAATAATTTTGTAAACGAAATAGTTGTGCTAATACAGATGATTACAAAAAATATGTAGAATTAATCACAACATCAATTACAACATTTATTGTTATGAAAATTGCTCTAAAAAATAATTTTTTTAGAAATATGAAATCGGAGAATAATATGAAAGATGACAAAAAATGAATGACAATGACAGAATTAAACGGCACACATTAAGAGAGTAAAGAGTAATAAATTAAAAGCAGATACTTACATGTTCACGAAAGAACAATACTTGTGACAATACACTATCCAATATACTTGTTCACATTACCAACTACGAACTGAAACGGCAGCTTCTCCTTTATATATTTATACGAATGTATATATGCAATACATTTTGCACACGACACCGGCGTATAAATTTAGCAACAATGATAGACGGATTGGTTGTTCTTGCGCAGGCGTGAGGCTTCAATAAAGTATCTATTAGTAATAGGAAGGAGATGTTTGGTCCCCATACAATTTTGCAAAAAATCTTACCAGTATTTATCAAATAAAATACAATATTTATAAATTATTCTATTTAATACGAGAAAATATACATGCGTGTTTAATATGTGAAATGTGTTCACGTCTTTATAAATTTGCAAAAAATTGTATGGGGATCAAATATCTCCTTCCTATTACTAATAGATGCTTTATTGAAGCCTCACGCCTGCGCGAGAACAACCGATCTGTCTATCACTGTTGCTATATTTATACGTTAGTGTCATGTGCAAGATGTATGATCAAAGATCTCCTTCCTATTACTAATAGATATTTTACTGAAGCCTCACGTGATGCGCTTGCGCGAAAACAACCGGTCCCTTTATCAACAGTGATATTAAAGTTATTTGTCCGTGTCGTATGCAAAATGTATATATACATCCGTATAAATGTATTTTTAAACTTCAAATTAAATTAAATTATATACTTATATTATCTTTATTATCAGAGCGTGCTACGTGCATATAGTGTAAATAATATAATTATGCAAATAGTTATTATATTTATATAATAGCAGTTTATATTTTATATTTTCCTCTTGATATTATATATTTTGTTATATTGTATTTGCAGTTATAAATGTTAAAAAATATTTTGCTTCATATTAATTTATTTTCGCATTTGTAACAATGAAAATGTACGTAGGCACATACGTATATATATGCTAATTTTGTTATATACAGGGTGGGCCATTTTAAAAAATACAGTCAATTTTCTCGTAAACTAAGCGAAATATCGAAAAATGGTTCAGACATGTGTTGCATGGTTTCGAAGGGGCTATAAGATGGTGCCATTGGTTTGACCTTGGATAATCATTTGAGGGTCACGTGAAGGTCACCTCAATTTTTTTAAATGGAACCCCCTATTTTTTATTACATATTCTTGTAGCTGACCTCGAGAGCTTTCCAAAACACTACAGTCAAATGTATTTTCATTGTGTACTTTTCGAGTTATAAAGCTCGAAAGTTGTAACATTTTGATAAAAATACAAAATATCTCTTAAAATATTCACTTTCCGATAGTCTTATTTTACATGCTCCGACTAATCAAGGCAAGATACGAACGCGGATCCAGCCAGTCAAGGCAAGATACGAACGCGGATCCAGCCAGTCAAGGCAAGATACGAACGCGGATCCAGCCAGTCAAGGCAAGATACGAACACTGATCCAGCCAGTCAAGGCAAGATACGAACGCGGATCCAGCCAGTCAAGGCAAGATACGAACACGGATCCAGCCAGTCAAGGCAAGATCGTTGATGGTTCTGTCAACTAAAGTAAGATCAAGAAGAATCCCGCCACCGAAGGCAAAATCGAGAATGATCCAGTCAATAAAGATTTATCGAATCAATTGTTCGAAGTTGTCTCCATTGGCTTGGATACATAATGCCAACCTATCTTGGAAATGTCTTACTGTCTTGAGTAACATATCGCGCGTTATTCTTCTGCAAGCTTCTCGTATCCTTTCTATCATATTTTCTCTTGTTGTAGGCGTTTGCTCGTACACGACATTTTTCAGGTATCCCCATAAGAAAAAGTCGGGCGACGTCAGATCAGGAGATCGTGCAGGCCACGCGACGGGGCCACCTCGTCCAATCCATCTGTCATTATACGTTTCATTCAGGTAATCTCTCACATATCTTGTATAGTGAGGTGGCGCGCCATCGAGTTGTATCCATAACCTCTGGCGTGTTTGCAGGTCAACGTTTTCAAGTAATTGTGGTAAATCATCTCTAAGAAATGCCAGAAAGTTTTCCCCGTTGACATTTCCGTCAAAGAAATAGGGACCAATCAAATACCCATTCACAATTCCGCACCAAACATTGATACTCCAACGATTCTGATTATCTATTGGTCTATGCCAATGGGGATTAACATCTGACCAATAGTGACAATTATGCCTATTTAGCTCACCATTATTTTTAAATGTCGACTCATCAGAGAACATGACAAAATTGAAAAAATTTTGTTCAGCTCTGATCATTTGTTGTGCCCATTGACAAAATTGGATACGCAATTGCATATCCCTTTGACTCAGAGCTTGTGTCAACGTTATGTGGTAGGGATGGTATTTAAGTTTCTTCATAATCCTCCTAATTGTTGATCTTGGAATACCTAGTTCCCTTGCCAAAATCCGTTGACTAACATGAGGATTGAGATGAATTGCTGCCAGGAGCGTGACCACACGATTGTCATTTTCATCATACACATGATCTTTCCTTTTACGTTTGAGATCACCTTCACGAGCTCTTCGTTCGAGGTTTCGGATTAAAGCAGGATTGGGGTGTCTTTCCCTTTCAGGATACCGATCTCGGTAAACTCGCGAAGCTTCGTGATAATTTAAATGACATTCTCCAAGAATGAGAATAATATCAATGATCTCCGAGGGTGAATAGTCTGGAATTATTTTTTCCGTAGTTGCAAAATCCTTGAGCGATAATGAAGGGATACAATTGATAATTTGTATACAGATTTTTCCTTTAGTAAGTATAATAACCATTTGTGCATTATTATCATATCCCTCTGTATGTCCCTGTAAGATTATCACCATCTCCTTATCTGACGTCGCCCGACTTTTTCTTATGAATATACCTGAAAATTGTCGTGTACAAGCAAACGCCAACGTTGTTGTTATTTCAGGTATATTCATAAGAAAAAGTCGGGCGACGTCAGATAAGGAGATGGTGATAATCTTACAGGGACATACAGAGGGATATGATAATAATGCACAAATGGTTATTATACTTACTAAAGGAAAAATCTGTATACAAATTATCAATTGTATCCCTTCATTATCGCTCAAGGATTTTGCAACTACGGAAAAAATAATTCCAGACTATTCACCCTCGGAGATCATTGATATTATTCTCATTCTTGGAGAATGTCATTTAAATTATCACGAAGCTTCGCGAGTTTACCGAGATCGGTATCCTGAAAGGGAAAGACACCCCAATCCTGCTTTAATCCGAAACCTCGAACGAAGAGCTCGTGAAGGTGATCTCAAACGTAAAAGGAAAGATCATGTGTATGATGAAAATGACAATCGTGTGGTCACGCTCCTGGCAGCAATTCATCTCAATCCTCATGTTAGTCAACGGATTTTGGCAAGGGAACTAGGTATTCCAAGATCAACAATTAGGAGGATTATGAAGAAACTTAAATACCATCCCTACCACATAACGTTGACACAAGCTCTGAGTCAAAGGGATATGCAATTGCGTATCCAATTTTGTCAATGGGCACAACAAATGATCAGAGCTGAACAAAATTTTTTCAATTTTGTCATGTTCTCTGATGAGTCGACATTTAAAAATAATGGTGAGCTAAATAGGCATAATTGTCACTATTGGTCAGATGTTAATCCCCATTGGCATAGACCAATAGATAATCAGAATCGTTGGAGTATCAATGTTTGGTGCGGAATTGTGAATGGGTATTTGATTGGTCCCTATTTCTTTGACGGAAATGTCAACGGAGAAAACTTTCTGGCATTTCTTAGAGATGATTTACCACAATTACTTGAAAACGTTGACCTGCAAACACGCCAGAGGTTATGGATACAACTCGATGGCGCGCCACCTCACTATACAAGATATGTGAGAGATTACCTGAATGAAACGTATAATGACAGATGGATTGGACGAGGTGGCCCCGTCGCGTGGCCTGCACGATCTCCTGATCTGACGTCGCCCGACTTTTTCTTATGGGGATACCTGAAAAATGTCGTGTACGAGCAAACGCCTACAACAAGAGAAAATATGATAGAAAGGATACGAGAAGCTTGCAGAAGAATAACGCGCGATATGTTACTCAAGACAGTAAGACATTTCCAAGATAGGTTGGCATTATGTATCCAAGCCAATGGAGACAACTTCGAACAATTGATTCGATAAATCTTTATTGACTGGATCATTCTCGATTTTGCCTTCGGTGGCGGGATTCTTCTTGATCTTACTTTAGTTGACAGAACCATCAACGATCTTGCCTTGACTGGCTGGATCCGTGTTCGTATCTTGCCTTGACTGGCTGGATCCGCGTTCGTATCTTGCCTTGACTGGCTGGATCCGCGTTCGTATCTTGCCTTGACTGGCTGGATCAGTGTTCGTATCTTGCCTTGACTGGCTGGATCAGTGTTCGTATCTTGCCTTGACTGGCTGGATCAGTGTTCGTATCTTGCCTTGACTGGCTGGATCAGTGTTCGTATCTTGCCTTGACTGGCTGGATCCGCGTTCGTATCTTGCCTTGACTGGCTGGATCCGCGTTCGTATCTTGCCTTGACTGGCTGGATCCGCGTTCGTATCTTGCCTTGATTAGTCGGAGCATGTAAAATAAGACTATCGGAAAGTGAATATTTTAAGAGATATTTTGTATTTTTATCAAAATGTTACAACTTTCGAGCTTTATAACTCGAAAAGTACACAATGAAAATACATTTGACTGTAGTGTTTTGGAAAGCTCTCGAGGTCAGCTACAAGAATATGTAATAAAAAATAGGGGGTTCCATTTAAAAAAATTGAGGTGACCTTCACGTGACCCTCAAATGATTATCCAAGGTCAAACCAATGGCACCATCTTATAGCCCCTTCGAAACCATGCAACACATGTCTGAACCATTTTTCGATATTTCGCTTAGTTTACGAGAAAATTGACTGTATTTTTTAAAATGGCCCACCCTGTATATACATTTATGCTTTATATCGAGTAATACGTTGCGTATTATATAATTAAAATTAATCCATTTTTATGTTTTAATATAAAAATATACGCAGAAGTGGCAGTTATTGAGTGTGACGCGACTAAAGAAATAACGCAACACTACTTCTAGCGCGGCACCTATAGCGCGAGATTACTATCTCGTTTTGCTAATAATTGAGAATGATGGAACCCATATGTTATTATACATGGGTGGATTCGGCTTTTAATGCTCTTTAATTTTTGTCCTTACAAAATTTTTTATATGTTGAAAAAAGGGGGTGGGGGGTGGGATAAATTAAAAAGTTTAAAATTTTTAAAAAATATAAATATACTATTGTAAAGAGTATAAAATGCCATAAAACTTTTATATAGAACATTTTTTCATAAACCTTATATTTTCAAAGATATTCGCAAAAAACGAAAAAATGCGTTATTTTCGAGGGGTGGTTTCAACCCTTAAACGTCGAGATACGCAGATAAAAAAAAATATGAGTCTAATATTTTTTTATGTTCTACAACATATCCAAAGCTCATTAAAATCGGTGAGGGACAGTTCTGTCCGTTCCCTTGTAAGTGAAAAAATACATTATTGTGTGTTCTACATGTTCTTTCCGTGTTATTAAAAGCTTCATATATTTTATATATTTTTAATGTTACTTAGAGTGACATGATTTCTGGCTTTGTGTTATTCGGAAGAGTGGTCAAATTTTGTCAGGAATCTTCTGACAAATTCTGATTCTTAAAGAGTTTAGTTAAAAAATACAGAATTTATTTTAACAAGACTTCAATCTTATTGTTTTCATATGTGCATCGTGTACAATATAAGAGAATCGTGCATATTTAAACAATCAATAAATTATCTAATATATTTGGCAGCACGATTTAATTAAATCTAATCAATCAATCAAATATATTAGATCTTTTCTTAAATATTGTCTGTTTGCTATCAAAAATTGATAGCAGGCTGTGCTCAAAATCTGCTAACGTAAGTTGCATCTAGTATAGCAGACTAAATTGACTGAAAATGTCCTGTACCATTTTACCATTTTTTCAATATTTAATGAGTTTTTATTTAAAAGTAGTCGACTTGGCCGAAATATCGCCAAGTACCGGTAAGTACGTGGCGAGATAAGTCCGCCCAGCAGGACGCGCCTCCGCGGTTTGCTAAAATTGTTTATAAACTCGGCATGGCCATTGTCGTTTATAAACAATAACTCTTTGCGTACCTAGCGGTCACTCTATCTTCATGCAAATTTTCGGACACTGTATAAAATAGTTTAATGACAATCGTCAAAAAATGCATGTGTCGTCAAATTCATTATTTGCATGTTTTAGAATAGTTTGACGACAGTCGTCGAAATATACACGTGTCGTCAAATCCATTAGTTGTCCGTTTTAGAATAGTTTGACGACAGTCGTCAAAATATACACGTGTCGTCAAATTAATCAATTGTCCGTTTTAGAATAGTTTGACGACAGTCGTCAAAATCGTCGATTGAACGTGTAAAAATTTGACGACCGACGTCAAAGTCAACAAATGTTGTCAAAATCGTCAATTCTTTATAAAAATTGTCGTCAAAGCCATCAATTGCCAAATATATATATATATATATATATATATATATATATATATATATATATATATAAGAAAATATAAAAGAATGAATTGAAACGTGTCAGGAAACCAGACTTTTATCGCGCGCGCTGGTTTTCCGCCGCTTTAAACTTGAAATAAAATTAACTAACGCAAGTTTAATAAACAAAAAATAACTGATCGGGGTTTGACCTCGTGTTGCGCAATGCGTCCTATGCCTCTTCCTTGTTGGCCTCGGGTCGGGTCGACTTACTCGCAGTTGCCCCGTCGTCCGTTAGTACTGGGGTGCGTTGTAGAATCACGCTCACGATGTTTTTACCCTCGCTGGACTTTTTCTCCACTCGCTCGGCCACGAAGACCTTGACCCCGCTCGACGCCTGTCCGGATGTCGATGCCACTGCCGCCGCCGGTTCGGGGTGCTGGGAGCTGCTGGTGGACGGCTTCATTACCCCCTCTAAGGGGCTTTGTCCAGACTTTGAGTATGGACTAAGCGCCTTTCTTTTCTTCGGGGTTGAAATTACTTTCTCTTCGGATTCGCTTTCGCTATAGCTTGTAGCGTGTTTTCTGGATTTGCGCGATTCCGATTTGGTCTTCTTGTGGAATGTCCACGCCCTTGGTTTGCCTTTCTCACGTTTAATGTTATGTGAGGAAGGCTTAACCCTTTTTTCGTGGGTCGGTCACTTTTTTTTGGATCGGTCACCTTTTTATTCTCTTTCTCGCTTTCTTCATCGGTATTCGATTTTTCGGCTTGTGGTGTTGCCCGATGATATTCCTCGGCGTGTTGCTTATCGCCGGTTTGTAGGTTATGTTGCTCGATCGACGTTTCGGTGTTTTCGGCTGCGTTTGGTGCTGCTTTTTCCACTGAGGTTTCTTTTGGTGGCTGTTCGTCCTCGTTTGGCTGTGTTACTACCTCGGGAGGGCTGCCATGTTTGTACTGTATTTGGACGATTCCATTTGAGAAGATGGTCAGGATTTCAGCATACGCCTGTGCTTCCTTCTCCGAATCGAGTATTTCAACCTCTACCATCAGCTTTATTTTT